>NW_024114659.1:0-57248 GCF_003073215.2 Triticum urartu | reverse complement strand
TGTCTTATCATGTCGGGCTGCTCCCTAGGCTATAAATAGCCGCCCCCTACAACCACTAGCTGGTTGGCTACTCCGAGAGAAACTGGCACTTGTCATTTAAGAGCAACCCATCCTCTAAGGACTTTGAGCGAAAATCATCAAGTGAGGAAAAACCCAAAACCCAAAACCCAAACACCTACAAACCCCAAGTGATTGAGCATCACTGAAGAGATTGATCCTGAGTGGATCCGACGCTTGTTACCTTTGAAGACTGTGCTTCTTCCAGACGGTTAGGCGTCATGGTCTAGAGCATCCAATAGGAATTGTGGATCGCCGAGTGATCAAGTTGGTGAAGGTTTGGAAGTCGCCTGAAGACTTAGCACGAGTGATTGGACGAGGTCTGTGTGACCTTAGTTCAAAGAGAATACGATGAGGACTGGGTGTCTTGGACTAAGTGTCCTTGACTGGGTGTCCGGGACTGTGTGTCCTCGAGTTTAAATACTCAGCCGCTCCAACCAGACGTACAACTGAGACAGCAGTTAGAACTGGTCTACCAAATCATTGTCTTCACCAAGCTTACTGGTTCTATTTCCTCAACTCTTTCATTTCCTCATAACTGTGATGTGTGTTTTTTCATATCTGTGTTTGAAGACTTTGACTGAAGACATTCTCAATTCCCTCAGTTCAGTTTCTTCAGTCTGTTTGTCTTCATCCTGTGTTATCCTGTGATTACGCTTCCTGTACTCTGTGCCTGTCTTCATTTCATCATGATGACTATGCTTGTATTTTGTCATGTTTACTTTTGAGTACTTATTTCGCTGCTAGTAGTTCTTTGCTAAGGAATTTCCTCACCGGCAAATTCCTCAGTGAAGAATTTCATAAAAATCACCTATTCACCCCCCCTCTAGTCGATATATCACACTTTCAACTGCATGTTGCCACGTAGGTGCCCGCTCAGCTGGTTGAGCTGGCAGCTGCACGCGAACGGTGGCGGAGACTTGGTTGGTGTGGGCCTGGCAGTGGCCCTGCTGGCGTCCTCGGTGATGGCCTTGCCGGGTGGCCCAGCAAGGGTCTTGCCGTGGTGCGCTGTCGTCCCCGGCAAGGGTCTTGCCGGGGGTCTGGTGGCCTTCCTCGGCAAGGATCTTGCCGAGGATCATCATCTTCTAATCCTCATATGATCTTGAATATTTCTTCACAAAGATCTGCATGCCACCATAGAGGTGCCTCCCGAGCCCTGGACCAACGTGGTTGATGATGTTGGAGACCGTGGGCTCAAGGGTGGCTCGCTCTGTTGGTGTGAGGCGAGCTGCCCTGGCAAGGGTCTTGCCGGGGCTGCTGGGGCCGTCCCCGGCAAGGGTCTTGCTGGGGGAAACTGCTCCGCCCCTCTGCCTCTTTGCGTCCTTGGTCTTGGCGTTGCTCTGGCTGCCTCGGTCTTCGGTTGTACCTTGGTTCACCTCCCCTGCTCTGCTTGGTGTGGCCGTGGGCGCGGCTCCGGCTGTCTGTGCACAGGTAAAGGGGTACAAAGGTGTGCCCCTTCTTTTGTACACCGACATATATGTAATCGATTGACCTTGCTTCCTCCCACGCACAAAATATATCTACATGTCTGTGACTGGATCATCTTTCAAGCTCTATCTTACAGCCCTCACCCTTCCCAAAAGCTCAATCAAACAATATCTCTCCAGAGCATATATATATTTTCAATGAATGTCAGACCACACTCACTTTGTCTCTCTATCTATATGTCTCTCGATTGACCTTGCTTTCTCACGCCGTATCTTCCACACATTGAAGCTACCTCTCCATCCCTCACAAAGCCGGAGCTATTTACATTGCGAGGGGGACTCCAACCTTGGATTAATTTGTATAGGCATTTATTCCGGTGGGTTTAGATTATATTTTTGTAGCATTCGGCCCACAACTACTCCAAACACCGTTGCAACCCCCCGCACCTCCCCCATTTGATTTCCCTCTGGCTCGGTCATCGCTCTCTCACACGTCCTTTCTCGCCTTCAACGTCGCACCATGGTATTATTGCAAAAAATTTGGTTGTTCTCTTTAATTATTACAAATAAGCTACAAAACTACACACCGATAGTCCACTTGGAATGGAACAAATTTCGACCCACAAATTAAAGTGCTACAAACTACACACCGAGGGGCTCACTTGTCATGAAACAAATTTGGACCCATATACAAATTAAAAAAAATAATGGACGAGGATCAAACATGCGACCAGGGCCTTCAAGCCGCACGTCAATAGGCAACATACGTGGAACAACAATGTTTGTTGTACCCCCCCCTTTGTTCATATAATGTTTTTATATTACCACAACCTATTTAATTGATAACATGGAATATTATTTTTAGTACATTAGTGGGACCGGCTCGTTAGCACGTACTATTCGCCTTCACTTACTGGTGGGTTCCATGTGTGCTCTCTCTCTCTCCTCCCCTTCTGCGTTTAGGCGCACGGGCAAACACGAAGAACTCGCAGGCGATGTTGCGTTGACCATATCTGGACGCGTTCACAAGTGACGGCACCAGTTTCATGTACTAGTAGTACTAGTCAATGTGTACGTGCAATGCACATTAATTTGAAAGTATATTAAGTACATGCGGATATAAAGTAGGGTATTATTTGCATGTTATTATGTGATTAGCACTTTTTTTGGCATGAAATTAACTACACGCTAAACATGTTGAGCACTCGACATTGAAGCAGTCTAGGTCGTTGGATGAGAAGGAATACATGTGGCTCGATGACATTTTATATTTAATTTGATACGGCTCTAGTAGAACATTCAATCGATCAAACCATAGATTTCATTCAGTCTGACTCCGACTTTACATTTATACGACGATCGACCTAAAATAAACGAAAATGATAAATGTTCGGATTTTAAGCATGGCAATCCGAACGTTTTTCATGACAAATTTAGATTACACGGCGGCGACGGGGGCATCTTGTGGTGGGAAGCGGCTCCTCGACCGTGCTCTGTGTGTCGTCGGCCACTGAGGCCACTGACTGACGGCGACGGCGATGGTGGCGTCTTGCACCATTGTTGGCGTACTCCTGGACATTGGCTCTAGCTTCAAGGAAGGCCACAATGTTCTGGACTTCGGTCTCTAGGAGCGAGTCAACTGGCGGGAGGAGGCGACTAGTGTTGCTGCAAGGAAGCAGCCGACGACGGCCATCCATGCACTGGCAACCCTACGGGGACATGCACTGGCAACGGCACGGCGGAGACATTCGTGTGCACCGGCACCGGCACGGGCACGCACGCCAGTGCACGCGCAGGCGCATGCGCTGGTAGGTGCACGAGCACCAGCATGGGCGTGAGCGTCAGTGCACGCGCAGGGGCATGCGCTGGCAGGTGCACGGGCGCGTGAAAGTCGGCGAGGACTGAGGAGTCCTGGATTAGGGGGTGTTCGGATAGCTGAACTATACCTTCAGCCGGACTCCTGGACTATGAAGATACAAGATTGAAGACTTCGTCCCGTGTCTGGAAGGGACTTTCCTTGGCGTGGAAGGCAAGCTTGGGAATACGAATGTTCAGATCTCCTACCATTGTAACCGACTCTATGTAACCCTAACCCTCTCGGTGTCTATATAAACCGGAGGGTTTTAGTCCGTAGGATGACATATACATCAACAATCATACCATAGGCTAGCTTCTAGGGTTTAGCCTCTCTGATCTCGTGGTAGATCTACTCTTGTACTACCCATATCATCAATATTAATCAAGCAGGACGTAGGGTTTTACCTCCATCGAGAGGGCCCGAACCTGGGTAAAACTTCGTGTCCCTTGCCTCCTATTACCATCCGGCCTAGACGCACAGTACGGGACCCCCTACCCGAGATCCGCCGGTTTTGACACCGGCATTGGTGCTTTCATTGAGAGTTCCTCTTTGCTGTCACCGTAAGGCCCGATGGCTCCTACGATCACCAATAGCGATGCAGTCTAGAGTGAGACCTTCCTCCCCGGACGGATCTTCATCTTTGGCAGCTTCGCACTGCGGGCCAATTCGCTTGGCCATCTAGAGCAGATCGAAAGCTACGCCCCTAGCCGTCAGGTCAGATTCGGAAGTTTAAACTACACGGCTGATATCCGCGGGGACTTGATCCTCGACGGATTCGAACCACTGCTGAGCGCGCCGCCCTATCACGATGAGCACGATCTAGCTCTGCCGCCGAACGGTGCCCTGGAGGCCGCACCCGCATCGGCTCCGACCCTTAGTTCGGAGCCAACCACGCCGATCGAGGATGGGCGATTGGACGCCACCTCGGGGGCTGTAATCCCAACGGCGGTTGAGCCGAACACCAGCCCCGTACTCTGCAAGACTCGTGACTCCAAGGAGCCGGATTCTTCTCCAGACTCCGAACCCTCCGCGCCCCTGCCAATCGAATCCGATTGGGCGTCAATCATGGAGTTCACAGCCGCGGATGTCTTTGAGCACTCGCCTTTCGGCGATATCCTGAAGTCACTGAAGTCTCTCTCTTTATCAGGAGAGCCCTGGCCGGACTACGGTCAGAAAGGTTGAGGTACGGACGATGAAGAAATTCAAAACCCACCCACCACCCACTTCGTAGCCACTGTCGACGACCTAACCAACATGCTCGACTTCGACTCCAACGACATTGACAGTATGGACGCCGATGAAGGAGACGATGAAGAACCAGCGCCTATTGAGCCCTGGAGCGCCACCTCGTCATACGACGTATACATGGTGGACGCACCAAAAGATGACGACGAAGAGCGGAAGGACGCACCGAAGGATTGTTCCCTTGAAAAGCAGTGAAAGCGGCGACGCAAGCGCCGCCCCAAATCCCACCTCGACAGAAATAGCGATCACACAGACCCAGCGCTGGAGCAGGGCGAACCGCTGCCGGACAACGGCAATCTGGATGATCAAACCGAACAAACAAACCCTATCAAGGATAATGGTCCGGACGACATAACACCGGACAAGCACCCGGAGCAGCAGAACGCCCGTAAAAGTCTTGTTGCTACCGCGAGGAGCCTCAAAAAGCAAAAGCAAAGGCTCAAGGCCACGCAAGACACACTGCAGTTCAGATGGAGCAAAATACTCAACACTGCAGCAAGGTACGGCGACAATCGCCCCTCCAAGATCTACCCAAAGCGGAAGCTGCTACCCGAATTCGATGAGGAGGCCGCAGACCCCCCACAACCAAATATCAAAGCAGCCACCTGGTCGGATAGACGACCCCTCTACCAACACAGAGCGGCATACAACGCCGCTCACAGTACAACACGCGACCCAGGCGAGGATTCACACCGAAAGGACGGCGCAACAAGATCCATCTACGGACCACGCAAGCGCCCCCAAGCATACAATGCAACACAACAAGTATCCGAACAACATGGCACACCCAGCTATAGGGGTGCCGCACACCCCGTGTGTTTCACCGATGAGGTGCTGGACTATGAATTTCCAGAGGGATTCAAACCCGTAAACATAGAGGCATACGACGGAACAACAGACCCTGGGGTTTGGATTGAGGACTATATCCTTCATATCCATATGTCTCGAGGAGACGATCTCCATGCCATTAAATACTTACCCCTCAAGCTCAAAGGGCCAGCTCGTCACTGGCTCAAAGGCCTCCCCGAAATCTCCATTGGAAGTTGGGAAGAGCTCGAAGACGCCTTTCGGGCAAATTTTCAAGGGACTTATGTCCGACCTCCGGATGCGGATGATCTGAGTCATATAACTCAGCAGCCCGGAGAGTGAGCCCGAAAGCTTTGGAATAGGTTTCTTACTAAAAAGAACCAGATTGTCGACTTTCCGGACGCCGAAGCCTTAGCGCTTTCAAGCATAGCGTCCGTGACGAATGGCTCGCCAGACACCTCGGCCAAAATAAGCCGAGAACGATGGCCGCATTAACAAACCTCATGACCCGCTTTTGCGCGGGTGAGGACAGCTGGCTAGCCAGATGCAGCACCAGCGACCCCAGTACATCTGAAGTTAGAGATGGAAATGGGAAATCATGGCGCAACAGCAATAACAAACGCCGGAATAAAGAAGATAGCACGAAGGGCACGACAGTAAATGCCGGATTCAAAAGCTCTCGGCCAGGTCAAAAGCCGCCCCCTAAAGGCACCAGGGATGAACTGTCCAGCCTCAACAAAATTCTGGACCAAGTATGTCAGATCCATAGTACCCCTGGTAAACCTGCTAATCATACCCACAGAGAATGTTGGGTCTTCAAGCAGTCCGGAAGCTCAACGCCGTACACAAGGGGGAGGATACACCAAGTGAAGATGAGGATGAGCCTCCCAAACAAGACACGGCAGAACAAAATAAATTTCCACCAGAAGTCAAAACAGTAAATGTGTTACACGTGATTAGGGGAAAAAACAACACGGCACTCCCAGGAAAACATACCCAAGTGCCTGTCACCACGAAGTCCTGCCACTAGTCATCTCAACCGATCACTTTCGACCATCACGATTACTCAGCAAGTATCCGGCACGCAGGATGGGCTGCCCTGCTATTAGACCCAGTAATTGACGGATATCACTTCACAAAAGACTTGATGGACGGCGGCGGTAGCCTAAACCTAATATATCAGGATACAATCTGAGGGATGGGATTAGACCCAACACAAATTCGCCATAGCAATACTACCTTTAAAGGAGTAACGCCTGGCCCAGGGGCTCGTTGTACGGGAACCCTCTCATTACAAGTTACATTCGGCTCCCCCGATAACTTCCGTCGCGAGCATTTAACTTTCCACATCGCTCCGTTTCAATGTGGCTATCAAGCACTGCTCGGACGAGAAGCTTTCGCTCACTTTAATGCAATACTGCACTACGCCTCCCTCACACTCAAGATGCCCGGTCCACATGGCATCATTACAGTGTATGGAGATATCAAGCGCTCTCTGCGCGCCGAAGAGAGTGAGGCTGCCTTGGCAGCTGAACATTAAAGACGTCCGGACCAGCGATCGAGTCCGGCGCCGCTAATTACACCGAATAAGTGATCACACCCCTATTCGTCAATACAAGGGGCTCAGCGTGCGCAGACAAGTGACAACTCTTTCACTTAACTTCCTCTCTTTTACAGACGATCATCGTGCTACACCCGTCCAGGATACGGCACAATGGAGACACAGGCGCAGACGTGCAGCAGGGACTGCTCAAAAGATTCTTTTTAGATTAAGACCCTGCGTAAACCTTTTTCACTGTCTCTTGTTGATACATATCCACCGTTGGAAGGATGCTGACGTCTTGGCATGTGGCCACGCCAGAACAATGCACGTACCTAGGACAAGGGGCTTCTTACAAAGGCCATTATTTAGGCCCGGTTTATACCACAAAGACCGAATACGTTAGGGAGTGTTTGGCGTCGCGAGTTTGGCCCTATATGCATCATCTCCGAATCATTGTCTTTGGTCAAATGTTTGGGTTTGCCCGGCTCCTGTGTTTGTGCCTTACGTTCCGCTTTACCGGCTAAGGTAAGCACCCAGGAAGAACTACTTGCGATTGTGACCTGGTTCATCCGGACGAGCACCTCAGTAGAAGAAAGCGAAAACTGACTGTCATGATATAGCGTGAGACTGGTCACCACTCGATGACCTGTGGGAATGTTAGAATTCCCCGCCTTAACGAAGGGCCGTTTTCGGCCAGGCATAATACGCCCCGAGATCGGGAGAGTGCGGAGCCACCAGGGGCTATCTAGTTAGCCATTGTCAAACTCCTATGGCTAAGTGAAAGTGTTAAAGCATTACAATCCGCTTGCCTCGCTCGCTCCGCTATCACCTCCTTAATAGGACCAAGACGTTGGGTTAAGTGTGAACGCGTGTTTTTGCTAGAACCTCCGCATTATATGCGTGGGGGTTGATGCCGACGACTGCAATCTTTCAGGTTATACACACGTATACAAAAACGGCCGGCCCAGGAGGCATCATATTACTTTCAGGCAAAAGTATAAAAATAGCTTATAAAACTCTATAAAGCATTTCACTTACAATGAGATTTACATATCACTCAACATAATATTTTTTTGAGCACTGGTCTCTAACCAAACGGGCCACCCTCAAGAACTTCTTCAAAAGTAGTGCTCAGCAGCCTTTCGACTATGGCCGAATCACGCGCTGCAAACATTGGTAGCAATCCATCTCCGCCCAGTATGGCCTTGACACGGGCAAAGCCATCCGTCGCCCTCTATGCACGCCGACCTCTTCAATCGCATCATGCGGCATCACATCGAGTAACTGTTGCACAAGCTGAAATATACTGTTCGGTTTTGACCTTCCGGCCATAAACTGGATCCACAGCAGACCTCCATGGAGAGTCCGGACAACCTATTTAGTTCGGCCATTTGGCTAATTGGTCAGTCAATGAAAGTGGACGCTCGGGAGTATGGATTGTCCAAAACATGTCGCTACTCCAACGGTCCGTCTGACCCTGGAAGTACTTTGGCGCATCAGGCTGCGCCGCCAAATCCATATACACATCCTCCGAGCTCCACAGCGATCCAGGGGGCAATACCGTGGATCTCCGAACTTCCTCCACAACATAAAGGATTTCCCAGCTACAATATCCTCGGCTTCCCGCAGCTCCTCCTTCTTTGCCCTCATAGCAGAGCGGAGGTTCTTCCTCGTCGCAGCAGCCTTCTCAAGGTCCGATGCCTTCTCCTGGTTTCCTTTTCAAGAACCCGGCAACGGTCGGCGGCGGCTTTTAATTCTGGCCATCTTGGCCATCTTATCTGGCTCTCGCCATGTGCGGCCTTCTCGGCTTGCAACTCTTCGGGCCGCCTTTAAAGCAGCCGCATTACCCAACCTCTGCTGTTCTTGGTCGGCAAGTTCTGCCGCAAGCTTCAACATTGGCAGCCCCATCTGCAGTCACAACATATTAAAGATACTGGCATCATGCTACTCTTCCTATGTGATGTTCACCAGATAATGACACTTACCCTGTGCCTCGTCAAGCCTTTTGTTAACAAGCTCGATGTCGGTGTTTGCCGCATCCAACTGCCGTTCTAAATGGGCAAAGTCGCTAGTCCGGCTAGCCACCGGAGCTTCCATCACCTGCACATCGAGGCATTATGGTTATTACCTGGGAATATGATCCTTTGTTCATCGTCGTTTCCGACGACAACCAGAGTCTCAGGGGCTACTATCTACAACAGGGCACACCTAGTATGTGCAGGACTATCATACATTATTTTACGTACCTCAAACGTGTCAGTAGACTAATAAAAGCTTTAATGCAATCCGCTTTCGCGGACGAGATTCTCTCCATCACCGTATTCATCAGCACACGTGGTTCAATCTGAGATGGCCCTCGCCCACCAACTCCCTGAACATCCGACACCACTAGACGGTGCCGGACTCGTTTGTCTGCTCTCTTCGGGAGCCGGACACTGGGAACTTCGGGGGTCGACGGAATTATCTTCTGGCCTCGCCGGACTCGGAGAGGCCCTCCGCGACGACACATCAGGGCCGCCCGCTTCCGGAGCGGAGGAGTCCGGAGGAGGCATTTCGCTCTCCATCATCTCTGGAAGAAGATCCCCCGAAGACGAGCTCATTTGAGAGGGGCTAAGGCCCGAACTGCAAAGATACATGCAGCGGTTATCTTCTCAGAAGAAAAGACAACATATCTGTACTATTAAGGTATTTTGGGTCACTTACGACTCATGGGAGAATTGATCCCCTCGCGGACTTTGTGTGGCAACGGTGCCCCCCGAGGTAGGACCCTCTGTGGGAGACTTCTTCCCCCGTTTGGAAGTTTCGGCTTCCAAATCCCCGGGCGCAGTTCTTTTCCTCTTCTGGTCGTCTTCCTTCATGGAGATGCTCGCTCCCTCGGCTGGAATGTGCAGCATGAGGGCCCGCGTCCGTCCACATTACCCTCTATAGTATTTTCCTTTAAGGGCTCCGAGCAGGGTGCGGTCTGGAGCATCTTCTCCAATACCGGATTTCCAAACCCTCAGGGAGGGGGGCCGAACACCGAATCAACTTCGCCTTTGTTAGCCAGTCCTGGTCAAAAAGCAAACTCTCAGAAATAACTTTGTAACAAAGGACAAATAGTATGTTCAGTCGAAAGATGCCTTACCTGTTCGGCGGCGCGGTTGCTACTTAGGTCCGCGTCCTCGGTCATTTACGGACACTCCACTTGAGGTCCGAAGAACGACTTGTTCATCTCCTCGTGCATCAGGCCGAGGAAATTTTGAATGGCGCGCGGTCCCTCGGGATTAAACTCCCACAAGAGAAGAGGCCGGCGTTTGCAAGGCTGGACTTGGCGAACCAGCATAACTTGTGCTATCGCAACCAAACTGAAATCTCCATTAAAGAGATCTTGAATGCGGCTTTGCAGTATAGGCACGTCCTTGGCCGGACCCCAGCTTAATCCTCTGCTAATCCATGACATCAGTTGTGGTGGTGGGCCCGGGCAGAAGACAGGGGCGGCCGCCCACTTGGCACTTCTAGAAGCCGTGATGTAGAACCACTCCTGTTGCCACAATTCAGACACCTCTGGAATGGAACCTTTGGGCCTTGCAGCTCCCATCATCTTGTGTATTGAGGCACCTCCACACTCTACATGTTGCCCTTCGATCATCTTGGGTTTTACTTCAAATGTCTTGAGCCATAGGCCGAAGTGAGGGGTAACCCGGAGGAAGGCCTCGCACACAACAATAAATGTCGTGATATGAAGAAAGGAGTCCGGAGCTAGATCATGGAAATCTAGCCGATCGTAAAACATCAAGCCCCTGACAAAAGGATCCAATGCAAGGCCTAGGCCTCGGAGGAAGTGGGAGACGAACACGACGGTCTCGTTGGTTTCGGGGGAGGGGATGGCCTGCCCCCAGGGAGGCAGCCGATGCAGAATCTCGGCGGGCAGATATCTAGCCTCCCTCAACTTTTTGACGTCTTCTTCCGTGACGGAAGAAGGCACCCATCGGCCTTGAAGGCTAGATCCGGACATGACTGAAGGTTCAGATCACCTGACCTGAACTTTGGGCGTTTGAGCTTGAGGTGGGGGAAGGATTCGATTGAGCACGGGAGGGAAAAATAAAAGGCCTCGTCCCTTTATAAAGAAGGAGGATATCAAGCGTCCTCCCCGTGTCCGTTTGGACTTGCCTATGATCTAGGAGTCCTAGAAGCGGTTGGGTTACCCACGCCCGTATTGATGAGAATCCCAGAATAAGGGGACACAATCTCTGCTTTAACAAGACGTGCCAAGGAAACTGCCTCGCACAACGCGCTAAGATGGGACAGTAAAACGGTTCGAATAAAATCTTGGCGTGGTGTGATGTCACACTACGAAATACGTCAGCAGGTTAGATTTGTGTAAATATTATTCTCTCTATGGCAATATGTGGAAACTTATTTTGCAGAGCCGGACACTATCTTTGTGTTCAAAATCTTCTATGAAGTACTTGGAGGAGGAACCCGCCTTGCAATGCCGAAGACAATCTGCGTGCCCGACTCGTCGTCATTGAAGCCTGGTTCAGGGGCTACTGAGGGAGTCCTGGATTAGGGGGTGTTCGGATAGCCGAACTATACCTTCAGCCAGACTCCTGGACTATGAAGATACAAGATTGAAGACTCCGTCCCGTGTCCGGAAGGGACTTTCCTTGGCGTGGAAGGCAAGCTTGGCGATATGGATGTTCAGATCTCCTACCGTTGTAACCGACTCTATGTAACCCTAACCCTCTCCGGTGTCTATATAAACCGGAGGGTTTTAGTCTGTAGGACGACATACACATCTACAATCATAACATAGGCTAGCTTCTAGGGTTTAGCCTCTCTGATCTCGTGGTAGATCTACTCTTGTACTACCCATATCATCAATATTAATCAAGCAGGACGTAGGGTTTTACCTCCACCGAGAGGGCCTGAACCTGGGTAAAACTTCGTGTCCCTTGCCTCCTGTTACCATCCGGCCTAGACGCATAGTTCGGGACCCCCTACCCGAGATCCGCCGATTTTGACACCGATAGGGACCTCGTGGAATCCCGTGGCATTAAGCTCGGCGACAATGTGTGGCTCCCAGCCCTTCAATGCCACGGGGATGGGTGCTGGCGCAGTCGGGGTGACGGGAGCCGGAACAGGAGCGGGGATAGGCGCGGTGTCTTCCTGCAAGGCCGGTTCAAGCTTGTCCGAAAGCGCCTTATGGTCTTGAGACTCCGGCTAGGTGTCTTCCTCAAGAAACTGGAAGACCAAGGGCAGGCCATCGTGATGTGGCATGGCGTACATTTACATCAGGCTGGTTGGAGGTAGACCTAGGAGAATCATAGAGGAAGAGATAAGATTGTAGCGATACCAGGTAGTGCAGGGTTGATTTTAAACTGCGGCGCCGGCGACATTAAAAGTGGGAGCAATTGGGAGAAGGTGGGCGGCGGAGCCTGGTCGAAGGGCTCACCTTCCCGGTGAGCCTGCGTAGCGGTCTGCTCCCACGCCTCCCATCGACTCACACGCTTTCTCGGACGACACCTGCCGATGAGAAGCGGGACCCGTGGCGGCACGTAAATGCCCACGATTTCAATAGTGAAAGCGTTCGCCTTAACGTGACAGGTCTTTATTCCAAAATATCTTGGCTCTTCATTTGTGCAACTTCTCATAAGCAACTTGTCTCAAATTGAAGAAAAAAATTACGTAGGAATATTTGTGCCATATCATGTGACCACAGTTTCATGAATTTCTGGTCACTTTTCGATTTCCTGAAATTTAAAATTCAGGATTCGAAACAATATCATAGCCTGCATCATGCAATAAATTTTCAAGCGATACATCTTTCATGTTGTATTTCTTAAGAAAGAATTTGGTCAAACATTTTGCTTAGTTAGACTTCAGACAAGTCATATATGCAGAGTAAAAGGGTAATCCCTCCGTACCAGTACGTTGCGTGATATATTAACTCAAGTACTAGGCACGAACAAATGGGCTCAATTCTGTGCTCATCCTGAGTAGTATTACTAGGCAATGCAGTTGAGGGGTGACCTTGGGTAGCGGCGATCGAGGGAATTGAACCGTGCTCGGCACGGTAGGTAACATTGTCTAGTTACTAAAGCATCCCTCCATTGTTCATCGGTAGTCATTATGGACCGGCGACATGAGGGGAATTTCCTAGGGCTGGAATTCTGGCCGCCATATATTTCGACTCGAAACGCAGAGGCTCGACTGGTTGGGGTTGGCTAATGTGCGTACCACGCACACCACGAGAAGGACACGAGCCTGATTTTTTTAGGATCAACACGAGCCAAGGTCTGGCTGGTACGCCGTTGGGTCCTACCATTCGAGAATACAAAAGGAATCTTTTAAATTGCCGAACAAATCTATGTGTATTACAATGCCCTTATTTTCCTTGCAAATAGTAATCTCAATTTGGTAATTGATTTATGATGAGTTCTTGAATTAGAGTGAGTTTGTGATATAGTGATCTCAACGTGGATTTCACATTTCATGGTATTCCTAGTAAGTTTTTCATTGCAAATTCAAATTTAAAAGATGAACGGTATGGTGGTGATAAAACTTTGTATGTATCAAGTATATGACCACACACACACACATGCGCACGCGCGAACACAACAACAATCCAATAAGTATAGTGCATCTTTTTTCCAAACCATGTATGTATGACACAAATTCAAAAATACTCCTTCTGTTCCTAAATATATTCTTTTAGAGATTTCAACAAGTGACTACATACGGAGCAAAATGAGTGAATCTACACTCTAAAATATGTCTATATACATTAGCAAAATGTAAGACATGCATGGTCCTCAATTCAATATTTTGAATGGACAGGAAACTGAAACATGAATATTAAGTCTAATACTACAGTACATGCAAATGTTGTGTTTAGGCGGAGCTATGTAGATTGTCGGGGGTTAACCCCTCGAGCCTAGATAAAATTATGAAGCTCTGTTTAGAATTTTTTAGATTATATTTGTCCCCACCCTCTCAAACACCGATTGGTTGTGCAACCCCCTCCTCCCCAGGAAAATATCATGTGCCCCCACACCTTAGATGCTATTTGTTGATACGAGTTGCTTGGAGCTTGTTGATTTGAGATATAGCAGCTCACATGATGTCTTGATATTTTTACAGGAAACCTTAATGAGTTTGAGAATTACACACAATTTGTACAAAAACTACTTAGATGCCCTTGGATCCCATATCCAACGACCTCAAAGCTCGTATCACCGTAGCATCTAAGATGAAGGAGGACATCATATTCTCCTGTATGTAAGAATATCATGTGCTACCACACCTTAGATGCTTTGGTGATACAAGCTCTTCGGAGCCGTTGGATTTGTGACCCAACAACTCCTCGGTGGTTCGAATGTTTTTTTGCAGAAAAGCCCCCAAAGAGTTCGACCACTGCTTACAAGCACAAAGACTGCTCAGATGCCATTGGATCTCAAATCAAACGACCTCGAAGCTCGTATCACCGTACCATCCAAGCTGCGAGAGCACATGTTGTTTTCTCGCACGGGAGAATATGAGGTGCTCCCGCACCGTAGATTCTATGGTGATACAAGTTCACGGAGATCTAACGGCTCACAGTAGGAGGTTTGAATTTTTTTTGCAATATACGCCTGAGAAAGTTTGGAAATTGCGCAGAAAGTACAAGTACTACGCATGTGGCATCTGATCACAGATCATACGACCTAGATGCTCGTATCATCATAGCGGCTAATTAAGCTACGGGGAGCACCTAATATGAGCAACGGGGAGCCGTTGGATCCAAGATGCAGCGGCACACACGAGGCCTGAATTTTTTATTTGCAAAAAAACTTGGAGAGTTTGGAAATTGCGCATCGAACATATAAATCACTCTAGGCTACCCGCCTCCCTCGGGCGTTTGCGCTCGAAAGTGATTTTGTGCCGCTCGATCAATTTACTGTGGCTGTTTTTACCTTGGTGTCAATTGGTCAACCGTCCACTATTTTTTACCCACGCGTTGATAAATTAATTGACTGACTGCTGGGTCCGCGCATGTGTGGGGCTGGTGTGCAGTGGGCGTGGTGCGCGCTCGTGGCGTCGCTAATTGGCATGGCTTACCTTGGTCCTAGGTGGCCAGCCAAGTTAATCAGCCGATAATTTGTAAAAATGCAATAAACCCCCTCCGGCCCATAATATAAGATGTTAATTCATCCAATATGTCAGTATATCAGACGTTATAAGATATTATATAATGGGACAAAGGGAGTGTTGTACTACATCATTGTGCAATTGCTGTTTAGCTTCTAATATTAACTTGGTGCTTTTAGGTACATATGTCATTGGTAAAGTCCGCGCTTTGACCCTTTCTGCGTATGGGGCAATGAAATATTGATGAACCAGCATCAAGTGAGAAAGGTGATAAAGATTGTTAGTAAAATGGGTCATAAGATGACAATTAAACTATTTTTTTACACTTTATCTAAGACAACAACGAGCTGCAGGATGATAAGTAAGAACTCTGCAGTCTTCTTTTTACTGTCCATAATAAGTTGTGTTAGATGACATGTCTAATTTTTTTTTCTTTGCAGTGATTCCCAAAGTAGTTTACTCAAGGGGCGATTGGCGTGGTGATGCATTCTGACCGGGCGAGGGCGACGTGGGGTGGGTACTCTGGTTCTTTGGTGGATTCCAGCTGATTTACTCGCCCGTGGTCTACCCTGGTTCTTCGGTGGTCCTGATTGCCACTTGGTCCCGCGGTGCAGTGACTGGGGTGATCGGGGTGCTTGGTGTGTTCTCTCCACCAAATAAGACCAGGGTGGGGGTGAGTTTTCCGTACATAGCTTGTTCACTGGGTCGTGATCTACCCAGCTGCGTTGGTGGCCCCGTAGAGGAATGGGCCCGTTTGCAGTGGCTTGGGTGTGGGGAGGAGGTGAGTTTGCTCCTTTGCCTTTCAGGTAAAGGGCCGCACTTGTCAGGTCAGGGATGCAACTGTTGGGTAAAAGGATGTCTCGTTGACAGATGGCGGTTTCCCAGCGGCTACATCTAACCCCTTGTGATATCCTCACTGCGGCTGGTCCCTACATATTCGGGTCCCCACCCATCGGTAGAAGAGGTAGCTGTGGGTGGGTTCCTTTAAAACTTACAGCGTCGGAACTATGCTTGTCAGCCCTGCATGGTCTTCCTCCGCTTACGTTCAATGTACGCGGCTCCTCCGTTCCCAGCTCCTTCTACTCAGTCCTCGCCGCCTCCCCATCACTGCGCTTCGCCTCCCCACTCCGCCGGCAGAGCGTGAGAAAGAAGGGCGAGGACAAGATGACAATCAAGTCATCTGTACGGTGCGCTGGCGGGGAGCTGTCTGTCAGCGGTGCTGTCCGTCCGGCCGGACACGGCCTCGGCGGCGTCCACGGCGGCGAGGGGCCCATGGACGCCGTCTTTCTCAGTGACGATTTCACCCAGCCGGCCTCCGTCGCGTCGTCCCCCTCGGTGCTATGAGGTTCGTCCACTCGCCTGCGTGATGTGACATCGGAGGAAGAAGATGTGGTTTTGATCTGATTCGATTTGGACCCCGATATCTCCCGACCGTTCGGTCTGGGAGAGCCCCAGACCGAACGAGTCGTTCGTTACGGGGGAGCCGATCGACCGAACATATCTGTTCGGGACGAGAAGAGGCCAGCCCGAACACCATCACTCCAGGCCCTTTTTTGCGTTCAATAAAAAAGAAAACAAAGCCCAGTTTACCCCCAAAACTATTTTGACAAAGAAAGCCCACTTTTGGCTGTGAATAATAGAGGTCAGATTTGCCATACTCTAAAAATATTGAAATGGTCCAAAATAATTTTGTCGTGAAAGATAGAAAATAACGAATAAGATACTACTAAATAATCACTATGGATTGAAGCCAAAAAAATTGCCATGATCTTTATAAGCAAATTTTTCCATGGTTTAAAAAAGATCTTTTTATGCAAATGGCAAAAAGAAAACAGTTCATGGCAATTTTGCATCTCTACCATGATGGCAAGAAATGTACATTAAAAATTTGTATGCTATTTTTACTGTATAATTGAAGAGACAAAAAATATAGATTAAAAATTGCCATCATGTGGAGCAGAAACAAAAAAACGCACAAATCTTTTGTTTAGTAGTAATTGCCATGTTTTATAAAGTAAACGTACCATAGTCAATAGAAGCAAAAATTACCATGAACGGTGGAAAAAGGCAAAATTTGCTGTGGATGTAAAGTAGTTTTGCCATGGAAAACTAGATGTCAAACTTGTCATGCTCCATGGGAGTAGACGTGTCATGAGTGACAAAAAAGTAAATTTGTCATGTATGTCACATAAAAAATGTCATGGCAATAAAAAGCTAAATTTTCCATGTTAATAAAGTTAAATTAGAAATGGAAAAATAGAAAGTAAAACTTGCCATGGCAATAAAAGCTAAATATTGCCATGGGGATTTAGGTGAAAAATCCCATGTTAATAAGGGTCAATTTGCCATCGACAAATAAAAAAGTAAAACTTGCCATGGCAATAAAAGTTAAATATTGCCATGGGGATTTTAGGTAAAATTGCCATGTTAATAAAGGTCAATTTGCCATCGACAAATAAAAAAATTGCCATGGAATAAAAGTTAAATATTGCCATGTGGATTTAGGTAAAATTACCATGTTAATAAAAAGGTAAATTAGACATGGCAAAATAAATAGTAAAACTTGCCATGGCAATAAAATGTTAAAATTACCATGGGGGTGTAGGTAAATTCGCCATGTTAATGAAGGTGAGATAATTACTAAACCTTGCCATGGCAATATTTGCCATTTTTTGTTTTTGACAATTTAAATAATTACCGCGACAATTTAAATAATCAAAAGTTGCCATGGCAAGAAAGCAATGAATACCATGATCCGAGAACTAAAATTTCTATGATTCGGTAACTATATTAGTCATCTTCCAGGAAGCAAATTTGCTATGATGCGTAAACTAAATTTGCCATCATCAATTCAACTAGTTCTTTTTTATGTTTACATCGCAAGAAGTATAAGATTAGTTGCCATGGTAGAAAATAGTAAAAATGCGCCATGATCCACCATCGAAAGTTGCCATGGCAAGAAAGCAATGATTTTTCCATGATCCGAGAACTAAATTTGCCATGATTCAATAACTGTATCTGCCATCTTCTAGAAATTTTTTACACTGAGACAGCAAATTTAAGATAAATTGTATAGTACAATACATGTTTAGTCCTGAATCCTTCTCTCTAAACGAAAAGCAAGATTTGATTACTCCATATCCCTTTTCAGTTTAATTATCTCTGATGTTGTTCAACGAAGATGACCAGAAACTCTAAAAATCCCTTTCATCACTACAGAAATTCAGCGCACATAGCCGATCAAATATAGCTGCAAATCATTTATTTTCTTCTCAAAACTCATTCCGTCCTGGAAGACTAGTATGCATATCTGTTTTGTTCGGATCACACAAAAGCAAATGATTTTCAGTCAGTAGAATGGTAACGAAATACACAGAAAAAGTTGTTCTACGGAATCAATAGCTCCCAGAATCGCTTGTTCTATTACCGAGCAAAGCAAAATGGCCTAGTTCACCTATGCCGGCCGATTCACTTGGTGATGTATGCAGCGCTAGAACAAAAAAAATCTTAGAAATGGAAGAATTCTGGGGCTGGGCATTACGGAGCAAAGCACTGACTAGGAGAACGGCGCTAATCTCCAAGCACCCCAGCGGGAGCAGGGCAGCTCGCGTTGGTGACCACGTCGGGGAGCGCAAGTGCCTGGGGTGGTCGTCATCCCCGCGGCAGTCGTCGAAGTGTAGCCCCACGCCAGGGAGCAGCAGATGCGTGGACATGGTCGTCGCCGTCGCGAGCGCCGTCGACGCAGCCCCGTGTCAGGTGGAGCGGCAGAAACCTGGAGGTGGTTGTCGTCGACGCGCAACCTCCCTACCGCGGCTACGGCCTCCCCGGCGGCTAAATCCGGCAACGAGAAGACGACCCCCGCCACGGTCTCAAGGCCTTGGCGCCGGCCTCCGGCGGATCCCACAGCCGCCGCTTCATCTGGATGCGCGTGGGAAGCCGAAGACCCCGCCAGCCGTCGGCGGGGGTGGTGGGGAGGCGCGTCGCCGGGGCAGGTGCCGGGCACGGGAGCTCCATGGAGGGGAAGTGGTGTGGTGGCTTGCTCGTGAGTGGGTGGGTCGTGGAGACCGGGAGAGGAGGGGAGTAGTGCGGCCGTGGAGAGACAAAACGTTCGCGGCGACCTCCTGCTTTTCCGAACGATAAGAAATCAATGACGTGGCTGGTCAGACCTACTTTAAGATTCGTGATTCGATCCAATGGTCCATGGGACGTTCGGCCCCAAATCCTAAAATAAAGGCGTTCGGGAGTTATTGATTCCGTTCGTGAGGTGCGGTTTATAGCGTGCTCCTGGTTCTAGGTGTCATGGATGACACACAGTATGGGGGACCAAGGCGGCGACGTACCGCACGACACGCAGCTCCTGCTGGTGGAGTCCAAGGCCGGGTTCAGGCCTGCGACGAGGTCGTGTTCCTCACGCTGCGTTCTGGGCCAGCCTCAAGGGCGGCGGCGCTGGCGGCGACGAGCTTCAGCTCTGCATCTAGAGCGGCGACATCGACACGCGCGCCAGTTCAGTTCAGTGTTAATCTCGGTCACCGATGGTTGAGGTTTGTTCTTCTTCCATCCTCTTCCTTCCTTTCCATCGTCAAATTCTTCTTTCGTCCTGCTCCTTAGATTTCTATCCTCTGCAGGTGTTGTGTTGTTTCTCGCTCTAGGTAGGCCCTCGTCGATCTTGCCTTTAGCATTGAGGTGGGAAAAATTAGCATCACGTTTTCTTGATTCCCTACTGTTTGATGAAATGCTTGTGCCCTGATGGATTATGTTTTCTTTTGTATTTCTTCTCCTCCCTGCTGCTTGCATGCTTTGCATTTCTTTGTTTCTCCTACTTGCTCGGTTCATGTTGTTGATTGTCTCCGCATGTACTTACGGCGTTCTTCTCAGTCTAGATCTGTGTATCAGAGGTGTTCTTATATGGTGTGCTCTTTATTGGTTTATTGGTTGTGACAGCTGCAGGGCTGGCGGCGGCATTTGGGGTTGGAGATGGCATGAGATGCAGAGCTCCTTGCGCCACTCTCTTTACAAAGGTGATGTTTGCTCCCATTCGTGGCTTGGTTTGCTAAATTAGTTGTTAACTAGCAATTCTTACAGATATGTGCTTTCATTAAGAAGAAAAAGCTACCATGCTAGATTAGTTGATCCAGGGCTGAAGTTGTATACCAAAATAATGCTGAGAGGTGCTCTGTCAGAAGTACCTTGAGCCTTTTTATTTTCATATTCTCTTTTGCGCACTCATTTAATGCCACTTGCAATCTCAAGTAGAAAATATCATAAAGAGCTTGATGACCTCTGTCATTATCAGTCATATTATATTAAAGGGTGTTTAGGTGATCAATTAGTAAATAATCAATTGTGAGTGCTTAATATAGTATAGTGTGTCATAGAAATTGCCAAAATGTTCAGAATTGGGATATCAAGGCTTAAGCTAAGGCACGCTAGCCACTTTGAACATTGAGACTCAAATGAGCAGGTCCCATAAATAATAAACATACCTCATATACCGGTTGTCAGTAAACCAACCACTAAGATGGGCAGGCTCCACAATTGAACTTCTGGTAATCTTCAACATCTATCTCTTGGTTGTGTGTATAGTGTATATGTCTCTTATGCTTTTGCTACTAATTATGATTTCCTTCATTTGCTCATTTGGCTTACAATAATATAAGCGCCGGTTCTTTTCATTGTGGAAGTTATTATTCTATTCAGATTGGTCCTATCGGTGCTTGATAATGTACGATTAACTGTGCCGATATCTCTAACCTACTACCACTCTGCAGAGTGTAGTCTTAGGTATTGCCTGTACCAATGCAATTTTATCTAAAGTGCTCAATGAGGTCTTTGTATTCTTCGATTTACAGACTATACAAAAGGATCAGCAAAGGAGGACTCAAGTTTGCAACCACCACAGAGATAAGGCTATGGAACATTAGTGCGTGGCTGTTCTGTGCAATTTTTCTCGCATCAAGGTATGCCTCCGTCTCACTGGGCCAGGGCTCGACTTGCCTACCACATATTTGTTTTGTTTGCTGCAGTGTTGTAAGATTGGAGTGTGTTGAGTATGCAATCTTGATTCCAGGAAAAAAAGATTATGCAGTCTATCGCACATGTTTGGTTTGGAGGGGGCCTGTAGATGATGGTTATGATTTTGTTTCCGTTCGGTGATTTATTCAAATGATTCAGAGTAAATCCGAAGCCATTTGTTGCCTCTTGAATTTCTGGTTCTACCTCATGCAAAAAATCTCTCATGGTTCTACTTCTACCTTATGTAGAAAAGCAAATATTATATGTTGATGAGCTTGTTGCTGTTTGGTACTGACCATATTAGTTCCATAGGCTTGTAAAACAAAAAACTTCATTTCTACCCTATGATTACGTGTCAAAGATGTTTTGTAGATTGCAAGTTTGATTTCTTTTTCTTCAACATGGTTGATTTAGTTTCTCACCTTGCTGAAAAATTCAGGTTGGAATGTTGCCGGTCCAGCCTATGCAGATAATGTATCTGTTATAATGTGATCATGACAGAAAGTTATTTATTTGTTATATACCTGCAGCTCACTTTGTTCACTTCCACAGCACCATTTCATTTTTTGACAGTGGGTTAGACAAGTGTGGTTTTCAGGTGTAGTTGCCTATTAGTTTTTTTTTAGTTTTCCTGTCTCGGTTTCTTCCAGCCTATAAGTTATACTTAGTTTGATTACTGCATCTACAGTTTATTTCTGCTTCTACTTCTATTTCTACTATATTTCTGTATTTACATTTGAATTTCTGTACCTACTTTATTTGTGCTTCTACTTTTTTCTGCACCTACAGTTTCAGTGCTTTATCTGCTCGTGGAGCTATGGCTGTTGCATTGGGCTAAGATTTGATTGCTTGCAGTATGTCAAGGTGTAGGTGCAGACTCATTGTTGATATTGAATACTGGAGTAAGAATGATGATCAATGCTCTAATGAACTTGCATGATGTAGCATTACTATTAGGATATAGCGTTAGGCACATACTTTTTTTGACAGTGGGTAGACAAGTATGCTTTCAGGTGTACTTGCCTATTGTTTTTTTTGTTTTCCTGTGTCGATTTCTCTTTTACTGTAAAGCAAAGGCTGACTGTTAGTATTTGTCGAGTCGAGAGTTTTTTTACTTGGAAGATCACAACATTGCCAATAGAAGAATGAGTTTTATAGCAAATCAGGTTCAGACTTCTATCTAATTTCTTGGTTACATCACCATGATGCTTGGAATATAATTAAGACTTTGGGCCCACTGAACATTAGAAGCTGCATGGAGGATGAGATCATCTATGCCAGTGATGGGAAGCGCCCTGTGATTGTGAGTATCTGTATAGATCACATTAATCTACCATGCTCACTATCCAGTTACGCCACGCGCAAATACCATTGGCAGTGTATTTCAACTATGTGTAATTGGTCGGCTATATCACAGCAGTGTACCAGTGTCTTGTGTTGGTGCTTGTCCAATCAAACATAGTTATGTAACTGACATCATTTTGTCTTGTCTACCCATGTCTTTTGTCTAGGCTGTAACACTAGCTGCATACTACCTATCTTTTTTAACCTGGTCATGTAAGACACTTTGTTTTTATCCATGTTCAGTGCTGCTATATAGAATCGATGTTTTATTTCCTCTTGCATTCTGAAAGATTGCCTTGGTTCGTACTGTTTAAGAGTGATATATAAGATGAGGGTTATTCAGTAGAATTTATATGCTTGGGAAAGGTTTTGATAGAAATCAGTGGATGGTAACCATGTCGTAGTGTGATGTAAATGCCATTTGAATCTTGATGGTGGTAACCTGCTATCTTTTCCTCTTTATTGCTGACATTTTGGTCTCTCAGAATATTTTAATGTCATTTGAATCCAGATAATTTTGTTACTCATGCATAGAGCATTTGCATCTGAAAGGTGGCATGCGTGATTGCAACCAATCTTACATGTGTTTGTATTGTTGTTTGAGCAGGAGCTTTTCATCTAAGGAACTGCAATGGCCAAATCTCTTGTGACCGATGACCCAACGGAGCCTTTTTTTGGGCGTGAACTGGTCACCTTATGGTTCTAACTGGGATGCATGCTTAAAACACTATTATTGTATCTGGCATCATATCCACATTAGCTTACTCCCTCTTCTGAACATTGTATTTTTTCCATATGAAAACCGATTTAAGTTATTCTACTATCTGTAATACAATTCACATTGCATTGACATCTACATCTCCTACTTACTCACTACTAACACTAGAAGAACACCCGTGCGTTGCAACGGGGCCACATTAACTTTAAAAGTTCAATATTAATATTCTCATATATATCAAGTGACATTGGCGACCTTTTTTACCATCAATTCCTCACACACACTCTCTGCCTCCCTCTTCCTCACTCTCTCCCCCTCTCCCTCTCTCTCTCTAACACACACACATATCCATCTTATTGGGTACGGGACCATAATCCATCTATTTCACACACACACGCTAGTACATAACAATATGGATTATGTGTATTATATTTGCCACCACAACTGAGGGAATTAATTTCATGTAAATGGGCCAGCCACAGCTCCAAGAATACGCGGAGGAGGTGGCCCGGGTCGGCGTCGGTGCCGTCCGGCATGGGCCACGGGCCCACTTCCAAGCGCGTCTGCGCGTCGGCCGCCCATGCCGTGTCCTTCAAGTGCCACTTCCACAGCACGAACTCCCAGGGTCACGGCCATGGCCAGGGCCAGGGAAGCCGCCCTTCTTTGCCCCCTTCACCGGCCGCGGCCAACGCGGTGCCGCGGCACCCGGCCTCGCCGTCCTCGTCCTCCAGCACCGTCGCGACCTAGTGACGCAGCCCAAGCATCGGCCTCGAGAATCAAGAACGCTCGACAACGTAGAGGGAAGGAAAGGTCATGTACATGTCATAAGAAAGGGAGTTTATTTACCGCTCCCTCGATGTATTGTTTCCTTGGTTTGGAGATTGATTACCATCCGTGAGTTAAGGTAAGGTTTACGTGATTGAGCAATTTTTTGAAAATCAATTATTTGTTTTCTAGTTAATGTAATTGAGTGATTTAAGGTAAGGTTAATTAATTTAGATTTGATCTTTAGAGATTGTTCGTGATTGATTCTACATTACTAAATAACTTGCGCCAGTATGGAAAGTTCTGATCTGTTTAGATTTCTTTCGTTGTGTGAGAGGGTGACGCGAAAATAAACCGATGAAGTGAGGGGAGGGGACGAAAAAAATCTACGAAAAAAAACCAGCGAAGGTGGGAGGAGGTACCAAAAAAAACCATGGAAGGTGGGAGGAGACTACCAACTGTTTCATTAGGAGTAGAAATTATTAGAGATTAGAGATTATTTGTTTCCTGAAAATCTATTATTTGTTTCTTAAAGCAAATTGCATTAATGAGAGACATTTCGTAGATTTGGCTAAGGTAGGAAAGAATCTATTATTTGTTTGCTAAAGCAAATTGCATTAATGGGAGAGATCCGTTGATTTGGCTAAGGTAGGAAAGAATCTATTATTTGTTTGCTAAAGCAAATTGCATTAATAGAAGAGATCCGTTGATTTGGCTAAGGTAGGAAAGAATCTATTATTTGTTTCCTAAAGAAAATTGCATTAATGAGAGAGATTTGTTGATTTGGCTAAGCTAGGCGGTTTTTGCGGTTCGTGGCGGCTTAGTGTGAGGTGGGACGAGGTACCAAAAAAAACCATGGGAGGTGGGACGAAAAAAAACCTGGGAGGTGGGAGTTGTCCCTGGTTAACCTACGAAATTTCGTAGATTTTTTTAGGACGAAAAAAAACCGTGGGAGGTGGGACTAAAAAATGTAGGGGAACGTTGCAGAAAACAAAAATTTTTCTACGGTTTCACCAAGATCCATCTAGGAGTTCATCTAGCAACGAGTGATTGGATTGTATCTACATACCTTTGTAGATCACGCGCAGAAGCGTTCAAAGAACGGGGATGAGGAAGGCGTACTCGACGTGATCCAAATCACCGGAGATCCTAGCGCCGAACGGACGGCACCTCCGCGTTCAACACACGTACGGTCAGCGTAACGTCTCCTTCTTCTTGATCCAGTAAGGGGGAAGGAGAGGTTGAGGAAGATGGCTCCAACAACAGCATGACGGCGTGGTGGTGGTGGAGCTGCAGTACTCCGGCAGGGCTTCGCTAAGCTCTATGGAGGAGGAGGATGTGTTGGAGAGGGAGAGGGAGGCACCAAAGGCGTGGGTTGAGAGGCCCTCTTTTCCCCACTATATATAGGGAGCCTAGGGGGGGCGCCGGCCCTAGGAGATGCAATCTCCTAGGGGGGCGGCGGCCAAGGGAGGAATCCCTCCTCCCCAAGGTACCTAGGAGGTGCCTTCCCCTTCTAGGACTCTTCCTTTAGGGTTTCCCCCACCCTAGGCGCATGGGCCCTAGGGGGAAGTGGCGCCCCAGCCCACTTTGGGCTGGATCCCTTCCCACTTCAGCCCATAGGGCCCTCCGGGATAGGTGGTCCCACCCGGTGGACCCCTGGAACCCTTCCGGTGGTCCCGGTACAATACCGGTGACCCCGAAACTTGTCCCGATGGCCGAAATAGCACTTCCTATATATAATTCTTTACCTCCGGACCATTCCGGAACTCCTCGTGACGTCCGGGATCTCATCCGGGAATCCGAACAACATTCGGGTTACTGCATAAACATATCCCTACAACCCTAGCGTCACCGAACCTTAAGTGTGTAGACCCTACGGGTTCGGGAGACA
The DNA here is from genome assembly GCF_003073215.2 of Triticum urartu. NCBI lineage: Eukaryota > Viridiplantae > Streptophyta > Magnoliopsida > Poales > Poaceae > Triticum > Triticum urartu. Next base: position 31,472 of record NW_024114659.1, on the reverse strand, counting down.
TGTAGACATGACCGAGATCGCTCTCCGGTCAATAACCAACAGCGGGATCTGGATACCCATGTTGGTTCCCACATGCTCCTCGATGATCTCATCGGATGAACCACGATGTCGAGGATTCAAGCAACCCCATATACAATTCCCTTTGTCAATCGGTATGTTACTCGCCCGAGATCTGATCGTCGGTATCCCAATACCTCGTTCAATCTCGTTACCGGCAAGTCACTTTACTCGTACCGTAATGCATGATCCCGTGGCCAGACACTTGGTCACTTTGAGCTCATTATGATGATGCATTACCGAGTGGGCCCAGTGATACCTTTCCGTCATACGGAGTGACAAATCCCAGTCTTGATCCATGTCAACCCAACAGACACTTTCGGAGATACCCGTAGTATACCTTTATAGTCACCCAGTTACGTTGTGACGTTTGGTACACCCAAAGCACTCCTACGGTATCCGGGAGTTACACGATCTCATGGTCTAAGGAAAAGATACTTGACATTGGAAAACTCTAGCAAACGAACTATACGATCTTGTGCTATGTTTAGGATTGGGTCTTGTCCATCACATCATTCTCCTAATGATGTGATCTTGTTATCAATGACATCCAATGTCCATAGTTAGGAAACCATGACTATCTGTTGATCAACGAGCTAGTCAACTAGAGGCTTACTAGGGACATGTTGGTGTCTATTATTCACACATGTATTACGATTTCCGGATAACACAATTATAGCATGAATAAACACAATTATCATGAACAAGGAAATATAACAATAATGCTTTTATTATTGCCTCTAGGGCATATTTCCAACAGAAAAAAAACTGGAAGCAAGACTACCAACTGCTCCCTTAGGAGTAGAGATCAATTCTAACTGGCTTCTTGCGCCATTGGCGCAACCGGGTCATCTAGTAATTACAAAGACTACTCTCAAGCCATTGGATCTCAGTTCCAACGGTGTACAAAATTCGTATCACCATAGCATCTAAGCTGCGGGATGGATGTGATATTCTATGCCGCTGTCATTTTTGTTTGTAAACTTGCAAAATACGTATAACTCGTGTTGTTACTTGTCTAACCACGCAAAGTGTTTGTTTAAAAAAACATCCTACACTGAAATATCAGAAAAACACATGGGGTCCAACTTGTCATTGATCAAATTTGGACTTAAAACCAACAAATCTGAAAGACGAGATTCGAACTAGCAACCTGGACTACAAAGCGTAAGTCGATAGCCTGAAACAACAACGGTTGTTGGCTTTGTCCCATAACTTGATTTTTTACAGTATTACGTTGAGTAGAGTAGAGGTAGTGCCTCGTCAACACGTGCATGACCGTTGACTCACTTACTGGTGGGTCCCAGGTCTGCGATCTCTCTCTCCTCTCCATCGTCTAACCTATAGACGCACGGGCACACACGAAGAGCGGCGCTAACTTGCCGTGGTGTTATTATAACTAAAAAAAGCTTGGAAAATAGAAGAATCGCCTAGAACAAGAGACGTTGTGGCTGGTCGAGATGGAGCTAACCACACCTATCCTCTGTGCCACGTTAGCATGATGAAGCTGTGTGGCTAGTGGGGTGTTTTCGTCCGACTGGCTGGGCCTCGAGGTCGAACCATAGGCACTACGTCTGATACAGTATATTTTTACACGCACATTTTTCCTCCGTACCGAGATGTGGCACACCCTACCGCGCGGTTTCGGGGTCCTCCCGGGTAGTGCACGCATATATTCTTCCTTGCCGAGACATGGGACGCCCTACCGCGTGTTTTCTGGGTCCTCCTCGGTCGTAGCACCGAAGTAAGTAAATGGGTCGTCAAATCACGAAAGACCACCTTTCCCGCTGAGTACATCAGTGAAGCACGGTGGCTAGCTAGTTGGGCTAGTGCGACCGATTAGCTAGGCCGCCGCCACATTTGTTTTTCACCCCTTTTTTTATCTCCTTGCCGACAGGTAAATTTAAATATCCACCGCGACGTTGCTCTGGTGTTTGGGTGCGGCAGAATTTTTAATTTTTTGATTGACGGGAGCATGCGCGGCAGGATTTTTAATTTTTTTGATTGACGGGAGCAGGCGCGTCAGCAATTATTCACGACGACTCTGCCTGTAAAACCCACTGCTCCCTGATGTGAGTAGTCGTCGACTGGTATTTTCCCATGGTGAAAACCAAAATATTCCTCGCTCCTCGGCTAGCTCCCTCCGCCTTCCCGTAGATTGCATTGCCTTTCAGCCATTTTTCCCCCTTTGCTTCCTCTCCCCATTGCTTCTACCTGGTGCCATGGTGGCGCAGCAGATCACAGAGTCTGAGGTGAGGCGCCTGACACAGGAGCTCCAGGCCAAGGATGCAGAGCTCAGGGCCAAGGACGCGGAGCTCCGTGAGCTCAAGGAGGAGAGGAGTGCCATGCTCCTCTGTTATGTGAGGGAGTTCACGGAGCTTCAAAAGTGGCAGTCGTCCATCACAAAGATGCTCGAGGCGTCGGCGGCGTTGCTGCAGAAAGCGGGAGATACGATAGGCCGTTAGGGGAGCCGACTGGAGCGCGAGCGGGCTGATCGTGACGAGGTCCAGGACCGCCTCAGCCACTTGGTGGACCAAGTTGCCACACACGTGTTGCGGCTGTGCGATGCCTACCGTCGTGCTAGCGCGACCATGCCGGCCATCGGGCTAAACCCGTTCGACCACCCCGTCGACTTCAATGAGCTGCGGCTTCCTGACATGGTCTCCTTCTTCACCTATATCTCCGACGAGCTGAGCCGTCTCCGCGGGATGGTGGGGGCGGAGCTGGACAAGGAGGGGTTGCAGGCTGCCGTCGCCATTGCTGGGCGAATCCTCTCAGGACTCCGACACCGAAATCCATTCGTTCCATTGGACGCCGTCTTTGATGAGCTGGCTCCCGTCGACCGGGAGCGGGCTCTACGGGCGGTTGCACCATGCATCACCAACGTCATGCGCCTCGAGAAGCAGAGGGACTTCGGTGGTGTTTAGGCATCCTCTGCATGGGCATGTCCATGTCTCGGTGCAATATGACCGTTGGATCAAACTCAGACGATGCAGATCAGTCACTATAGCACAAATTGTGTGGGTGTGTTCAGTTGCATTCTCATCTCAATATAGTTGTTGCCTCTTTGTGTATTTGTGTTAACCTACTAGTGTGGACTTATGCACCCTTCATGCACTCTGCCAAACACCCAAAAGTGGGTCGATAAGGGAACTTTTGCTCCCATCCCGTGCACCTTTCATACACCCTGCCCAACACTGATTCGTGATTCATATGGTTCATGTTTCGTGGAGTACTGTAGCACCGTACTCTCCATGCACTGTATACCTAGTTCTTTTAACATTGATCTCACGGTTCATTCTCGACCGCACAGTCAAAAAAGTGGTACTATGTTACATTACTGTTCAGATAGTTGACATGCGCACAACATCATTTGTTATCGCCATATCTTACTACACTAGCAACAAGATTATGAGGTACTGACGTATGAACCACTGCACATGCCTAGTAGTAGGAGCACTATGTATGTTCAAGTAGCTGTCGTGTTTCGCACTGCTCCATCGTAAGAGTGGAAACACTTGCTATAATCATTTTTTTCTCCAGAAAAATAGTGGACACGCTCTACCATGCGGATCCTCCTCGACGGTCGTTGGGAACCTTGCTACTCACTTTAGTCGACGTTTGGGACAGCCAGCATCAGTGTCCACCGGCCATGCACTAAATTACTCCTTTGTAGAGTGCCCAACTGCACGGTAGACTACCCCGATTGAAGCGCAGCAGTAATGCCCAATGAGCCGTGAAATCACAAAAACCCCTCCTTTCCAGCAGTAAGTTGGACGGACAAAGCAACCATCATTTCACTCTTTTCTCTCAGCTTACTCTCTACCCAACTCGCTTCTCCCTCATCTTATTCCTCATTTCTTCAAGAAAAGCCCGACTTGCTTCTGCCATTGTTCATCTCTCCCAAAGAAGGAAAGGTGAGCGCATCAATTGTGTTGATTCTGGCCAAGGCCCAGTCTTGCAACCCCGAGACTGATCCTATAACTCCCTCTCTGTTCTTCTTTTGGGTTTGTGATTATGGTTTCTTTTCTTTTATTTCTATTTAACAGTTTCTTGATGGACGCTGAAGCACCGACCGAAGTGATGTCTATGCCTCTAGCCAAAACCGTCGAGGCTCATGGTACGAAGAAGCGCAAGCACCCCGCCGAGACTACCGCAGACAAGCTCAAAGCCATCGTCCTGTCCAAGCCCCCCTCTTCGGGATCCCTCATTAAGCAAGTCCAGGTAATATCTATTCTTGACGATCTTTTTCTCGATCTTGATCGTGTTTTTTCATCTAACACGCAGTACTAGTACTAGTAGTACAACTTTCTGGGTGATCTTGCATGTGATTTTTGTGTGCCAAATGATGGTTCTAAATTCCTCTTTTGACCAAAACATGCGAGAGGTTGACCCTGATTTCTTATAGATTACTCTCAACTAATTTATGAACATCAATGCTACCTTTGAAGAGGGTATATTTGCCCCAGTAACTTGTGTTATGGATATTGCAAGTAATCCCTCTGCTCTCATGCCTTTGAAGACATGTTCTAGTGTCTTTTTCACTCATTTCTGTGCGTATATGTAGTCATATATGGAGTAAAATATCAAAATCATCTTATATTTCTGAACGGAGGTAGTAATAAAATATTTGGTTTTTGTTTGAATTAGAACCAGGTCCGCGATGGAGATGAAGTTCTCAAAGTCATGCCGTGTGAACTGGAAGACCTGAGGATGAGTTCTACTGCTAAACTATCTAGCTGTTGTGTCCTTGTCGCCACGTGTCCTGAACTAGTGTTTCCTGTAGCATTGTTGTCAGGCGTGTTCTCGAGGCTGTACTCGACCACAACAATTTCCTGGCCATGCCTTCGATTATGAAGGGTGTGGTTCTTGTAAAGCTTCTCGACAAATCTTATGCGACATGTCTTCATCGTCATGTTTATGAGTGGAAAGACGACTCTGTTGGGTTCTCCAAGGTTGACGAGATGGTGATGGTACCGGTAGACATCTCTCATGAAGTCCATGGCCTAGTCAGTTATGCGGAGTTCATCCCGTAGGTCGGTGGCAAGAAATAGTCTGTAGAGTTTAATTAGTGCAACTTTGCTTGTCTATAGTAAGTACTATTGTTCAGTACTTGATTTGTGTTTGTGAACCCTGTATTGTTTAGTACTGCCGCTTTTGGTGTGTGGTGAATCCTGAGAATAGTCTATGTTAATGTCTGTCCACTCAATTTAGTCTGTATATTTTGAAGTATCCAGATCATCTTTTTTGTGAGGATGGTTTATCAATTATGGTTACACTCCAATATCTGTATGCATTGCAGGGTTTATCACACCCACCAGGATATCCAGTCCCATGGATGTTCGATCCATACGATTTGTCACGACCTTTGGACTGTCCTTCTTGTGGGAGTAGGTGGGGGCCCTGCATGCCACGCGTAGTTGGATGACCAATCTTCTATTTAGTACGTCAACATAGTGATTTCCTGGTAAGGATTCACTCGTGTCACATCAAGTAAATCTTATTGATTTACTGTCTAAATCTTATTGATTTAATGTCATGTTTTCTTTCTTTTGTTGCAATTTTACGATGCAGGTTTTGCCATGTGACATTCATCATATAATAAACCGTTTGGTTTGCTCTACGATGGCTATTTTTGCAGGTTTCACTTCTTGTGTCGTGTCAATAATGAAGGCACTGTCCATCACTTATATTACTGGAAAAAATTGGATCAGTCTGTTGTCTGAGTACAAGCCGAATCCCTATGATGAACTGCAGTTTGGTTTAACAAACCCGCCACAATTAGTCCTTGCATTTAAAAGAAATGAAGAAAAAGACTGGATCACATTTAGGGAGCCTAGTCAAGTTCGAAAGCTGATCATAGCAGACCAGACACGATCGCCGCTGTCTCGCACATCGGTACCACCTTCAATAACGGATCGAGCACCGGCAGTTTCTCTAGCACTGACAGTGGCAGCAACTCAGTCTGATCCAGCTAAGGTTTGGGCACCGACCGCGTCAGCGGATCAGGCTGATCTACCGGAGGATCGGGCATCGACACCGGCACCTACTCCGACACCGGCACCAGCTCTACAAGGAGCACCATCTCCGGCAGCAGCAGCGACACTACCAGTCCGCACCGGCACGGGCACCAGCAACGACTTCGACACCTGCACCAACACTTGCACTTGCATCTGCTCCGGCCCGTGCAGCGGCAACGGAACCAGTAGTTGCACCGGCAATAGACTGGGCTGCAGTTCGCACTTCATATACCAAAGTCCTTACAAAAACCGACATGTCCACCTTCTTGGTAAGCATTGGCCGCCCAAGTGCTTCGTTCTTTTTTTCTTTCCATGTTGTTTCACATGATTCACTATGTTGATATAACTGTTTGTGTTTGTCTTCTTGTTTGCAAACAGAGAATTCCTAGAGCAACGAGGGAGTCGTTCAAAAATCCGGGCGATCGTGGCCAAGTTTCTCTTACCATGCGCAACCTTGGTGTAAATGAACCTGCTCGATATACCATAAGTACAAAGGATGGTCGCATGATGATTGATGCTAAAGTATGGTCAAAGTTCAAATCTAAATCATATCTTGCGGTAGGGGATGATGTCAAAATCAAACTTTCTCGACAAGGAGAGCTGGTCCAAATCAACTTTGAAATTCTTCAGTAGCAGCACGCAACTGCCAAACTGATCTATCCTCCGAGAGATTTTGATGTAATAATCTGGCATCGTGAAACAAGTGTCCTGTGTGTATAAGTAGTACGACAATATCGTTGATAGAATTGCAACTCTGATTGCTGGTTAGGAACTATCATTCGATTTCATTCCAACAGCTGCCGTGCTTTATTCAATTTTGTGTATTCGTCTTGCGATAACATCTAAAACCAGCGCCATACCGATCGCTTGCAATATGAAAAGTGCTGAGGTAGAACACATGGGCCCCCAAACATGCAGGCCCACCGTCCTGTGGCCCAAAGTCCAGAACCGTGAGCCTGTCTGAGTATTATATTCTTAGCTGAACCCCCATAATGCCCGTGCGTTGCACGTAACATCAAGATGCATTTGTATGATTATTTTATCTTGTGAGAGAAAAGGATGAACGAGAGAAGGCCTTATTTGCAAATGTGGAGAGATGTGTGGGTACCTTTTTGCAAAATTTCCATAGTTTCCTTCCTATTCATCAGATATAAATTGGACGACCTATATTGCAGGATGGCAGGCACACCATCATCACCAACTCGTCTATACCGTGTTAAAAAAACTCTGTTTTTTATAATTATATATGTTATATATATTCCCCTTGATTTTTCTTATGTATAAAGTTGTGATATAAAAGATTTTATATTTCTTTACAGAGGGAGTATCTCTATGTCAAACATATATTTATGTGTAACTAGTTACTCCTATCTTTCTACTTCCTTTCGCTGATATGTGGGGCATCCGGCAACGGGGTCCACGTGCCATACTCACCAAATTAGAGTGCACGATTTCACGGTAGACACACCCCGGTCGTAGCGTCGCAGTAATGCCCAATGAGTCGTCAAATCACAAAACTCCCACCTTTCCAGCTTTAGCAGTAAGCTGGATGGACGAAGCGGCATTATTTCACTGGTCCTCAATCCCCTTCTCCCTTGTCTGCTTGTTCAGAGAAAACCCCCTCTCGGCGGTTGCATAGGGTTTTCTCATGGAGAACCAGGTACGAATTCTTCATCCATCCCCGATAAATCCAAGTCCCTTGGTCGCGGGTAATCCTAGGATGGCAGCCGCTGCTGTTGATGCATTTTTCTTCCTACTGAATCTAATGTGTTTCATTTGCAGTGCCCAAAGTGGGAGGACCCTACAGGTTTCTGTGCCCTCGGCGAGATGCCACACTTGTTCCTTCTCATCCTAACACGGGATTTTAAAACGTGCACAGTATGTTCCTAGAATCCTCTTTTCTATCCGGGAGGGTGGGGTTTTTTGAACATGCTATCGACTAATTTGGAAATTTGGATTGCTATATTTGGATAGAAGGTACTAGTACCATGGTCAACACTGACATGAAGGAGGAAATTATTTCTAGATTTGGATAGGGAATACATTGTGTTCTCATATTATTTTTCCTGCAGTGCATTCCTTGCTCTGCCAGAACACATGTACTCAAGATGCTCGGCCTTGCCATAACTGAATACACCAGTTTAATGGTCACAGTGAAGACAAGCCATGGATATAAGTTCCGAATTGGGTTCATGAACCAAGAAGATCGCTGCTTTTTTATGGCCGAACTTGGATAAACTTTCTCAAGTGTTACAGACTCAAAGTTGGTGCACGAATGTTGATGGAAATAGCAGAACCTGGTCACATCTTCACTGCGATATTCCATCCCGACGTCGTTCCAATTGTTCATCCATGTTAGTTTTGTATCTGGTTCTTGCTTGTTGCCTCGATTAATTCTTAATACACCTATTATGTCTAACTAATCACAATTTAACTTTAGAAGTAGCAACGCATCTCTCACGAAGATGATACTTATAACTAATATTTTCTTATAATTGGTGGCATGTGTAGGTTTTTTCAGAGTTAAGCAGGCTACTCATTTGTTATTCTATAAGAACTTGGCTGTTACTGATGGCACTGAAGTTGACTGGGACGACATCCACAAGTTCCTACAATTTATTGGTCGTCTTGAGGTCCTTGTGGGGTGCTTCAATGGTGGAAGGCCACGTGGGATATGTGTGACACTGCTGCACTCGTTGAACAGGTCCAAGTGTGTTGAGAAACTTATGGTACGAGCTGTTTTTTGTTATATATATTGTTCATAAACTCTTGCTTATGCATAGTTTTACATTTGTGATCTTCTTGAAACAGAAACTGCCCAGTTCTATTGTTCCTATACAGATGCCTAACCATGGTCGGGTTAGACTTGCGCTTGGTCACACCATGATGTTTATGTTGACCTACTCCATTCCCCTTGGACATGAAAAGATACTTATTCATGGGTGCACTACAAAAAAAAGACACATCCGTGACATTTTGGGCTGAATGATTTTTTTCTGTCATACTTATGACACTTCTATGATGATAATTGTGACAAAACCCGGTATCATCATAGATGTGGTGGGCTCCTACTTCTATGACAAAAAATCATGACAGAAAATGGGCTTTTCGTCCTGGGCAGGCCGGAGACACAGTTGCATGACATTCTTTGGGCCGTCCATGACGGAAAAAACCATGGTAGAAGCGAGGGTGAGGAAAATATCAGGGTGTTCCTGGTTATGGTGGGTGGTCGGGACCAAGCGTTGCGCGTTTCTCTCGTACATGCACGCGCGTGGGTGCGAGGCGTTGGGATCTAACTGAATCCGAGCGAGGCGTTGGGCTCTAACTGAACCCGAGCGATTGCACTGCAGGCTACGCGTTACTGAACCCGAGCGATCGATGGCTGTTAACTGAACTCGATCGAGCGATTCCTTTGCTACTTCTGCTAGCTGAACCCGATCGATGCTGCCTCTGGATGAACAATGAGCGTTGCTAGGGGGGGTTGGATGAATAGTTCCCGGTGGGGGTGGATGAACAGGACCCCGTTGTGTTGCCTCTGGATGATCAGGACCCCGATCGATCGAGCCGGTTGGGGCTGGATGAACAGGACCACCCCGTGGAGGGCTGGATGAATAGTAGACGATGGAGGGCTGGATGAACAGTAGCCCGTGGAGGGGTAGTTGAACAGTATCCCATGGAGAGGGCTAGTTGAACAGTAGCCGATGGAGTAGCGCGCGGTGGAGACTGGATGAATAGGAGCCCATGGATGAACAGTCGCAGGTGGAGGCTGGAGGAGGTCGACAGTGGATGAACAGCAGCCCGTGGAGGCTGGAGGGGGTCAACGGTGGAGATGAACAGTATCCCGTGGAGTCCCGTTTTGCGGTACGCCACACCCCTCCCGATGAATAGGACCCCCGTTTCGACCATAGCGCTCCAACACAAGTCCGTTTCCTCCGTTCTGCACTACGCCACACCCCTCCCGCTCAACAGGACCCCCATTTCGACCATAGGAGGTCTGTTTCCTCCGTTTTGCGGTACGCCAGACCCCTCCCGATGAACAGGATCCCGTTTCGAACGTGGCCGGTCGAACACAAGGCCGTTTCCTCTGTTCTGCGGTACGCCAGGCCTCGTTTCCATCGGCTGTTCCGTCCAAGCCGGTTGGCTCCCACGCGTTCCGTTGCCTCCCGATGAACACGACGCATTCCGTTGCCTCCCCATGAACACAACGATGACGCGGTTTCTCCGTTCCGACCCAGCCATGTACACGAGCCCTGGCCGTACGTACGCGCGAGTAGGCGTTCGAGACCCCGCCTTTATGTACGTACCGTGGCATATTTGCTTTCTGGCACCTTGGCCAATGTACGTACGTGTACATGCTACGTGCGCGCCTCTACTACGACACGTGCGCGCCTCTACATCGACCAGTATGTATGTACACGTTCGCGACCAGAATGACAACGCTATGTACGCTTCGATTAGGTGGGTCCTGACTGTCACGCACTTCCTTGCGTGCGAAGATGTAGCTAGTGGGTCCCAACAGTCAGGGGGGCGAATCATTTTTTTTCCCGGACGCACTTCCTTGCGTGCGAAGATGTCTCTGGTAGGTCCCAACAGTCAGGGGGGGACATTTTTTTCGTGAAATAGGGTTGCCCGTCAGATGGGTCCCTGCTGTCAGGTGGAGGAATCATTATTTTCCGCATAATAAGGAGGCACTTCCTTGCTACGGCCGTGGACCCAGCTGTCATCCTCTCCACGTACAGTCCACGTCTGATGGAAGCCGTTCCTTGACCATGTTGACCACGCCGCGCCGAGAGCACCAGGGCGGTGGACAACGGCGAGGCCTAGGAAGGGGACGAAGCGGAGCCGGGGAAGACGCGACAGTGGATGCCCACGCGTAGAGGAGTATGAGGGTTCACTGGTTCGCTGCGGTGTGAGGCTGCCGTCGCCGCAGAATAACAGGGGTGTGGGTGAGTAGAGGGATCCTGGCCAAGCGTGGGAGTAGTAGGTGATGACCCACAATATAGGGGATCTATCATAGTCCTTTCGATAAGTAAGAGTGTCGAACCCAACGAGGAGCAGAAGGAAATGACAAGCGGTTTTCAGCAAGGTATTCTCTGCAAGCACTGAAATTATAGGTAACAGATAGTTTTGTGATAAGGTAATTTGTAATGGTAGCAAGTAATAAAAGTAAATAAGTGCAGCAAGATGGCCCAATCCTTTTTGTAGCAAAGGACAAGCCTGGACAAACTCTTATATAGAGAAAAGCGCTCCCGAGGACACATGGGAATTATCGTCAAGCTAGTTTTCATCACGTTCATATGATTCACGTTCGGTACTTTGATAATTTTATATGTGGGTGGACCGGTGCTTGGGTGCTGTCCTTACTTGGACAAGCATCCCACTTATGATTAACTCCTATTGCAAGCATCCGCAACTACAAAAGAAGTATTAAGGTAAACCTAACCATAGCATGAAACATATGGATCCAAATCAGCCCCTTACGAAGCAACGCATAAACTAGGGTTTAAGCTTCTGTCACTCTAGCAACCCATCATCTACTTATTACTTCCCAATGCCTTCCTCTAGGCCAAAATGGTGAAGTGTCATGTAGTCGACGTTCACTAACACCACTAGAGGAGAACATACATCTCATCAAAATATCGAACGAATACCAAATTCACATGACTACTTATAGCAAGACTTCTCCCATGTCCTAGGAACAAACGTAACTACTCACAAAGCATATTCATGTTCATAATCAGAGGGGTATTAATATGCATAAGGATCTGAACATATGATCTTCCACCATAAACCAACTAGCATCAACTACAAGGAGTATCAAACTACTAGCAACCCACAGGTACCAATGAGGTTTGGATACAAAGATTGATACAAGAGATGAATAGGTTTGAGAGAGATGGTGCCTGAGGGAGTCCTAGATTAGGGGGTCTCCGGACAGCCGGACTATATCCTTTGGCCGGACTGTTGGACTATGAAGATACAAGATTGAAGACTTCGTCTCGTGTCCGGATGGGACTCTACTTGGCGTGGAAGGCAAGCTAGGCAATACGGATATGTATATCTCCTCCTTTGTAACTGACCTTGTGTAACCCTAGCCCCCTCTGGTGTCTATATAAACCGGAGGGTTTTAGTCCGTAGGAGAACATACAATCATACCATAGGCTAGCTTCTAGGGTTTAGCCTCTCCGATCTCGTGGTAGATCAACTCTTGTAATACTCATATCATCAAGAATAAATCAAGCAGGACGTAGGGTTTTACCTCCATCAAGAGGGCCCGAACCTGGGTAAAACATCGTGTCCCTGCTTCCTGTTACCATCCGCCTTAGACGCACAGTTCGGGACCCCCTACCCGAGATCCGCCAGTTTTGACACCGACATTGGTGCTTTCATTGAGATTTCTTCTGTGTCATCGCCGTTATGCTTGATGGCTCCTACGATCATCGATAGCGATGCGGTCCAGGGTGAGACTTTTCTCCCCGGACAGATCTTTGTGTTCGGCGGCTTCGCACTGCGGGCCAACTCGCTTGGCCATCTGGAGCAGATCGAAGGTTATGCCCCTGGCCACCAGGTCAGGTTTGGAAGCTTAAACTACACGGCCGATATCCGCAGAGATTTGATCTTCGACAGATCCGAGCCCCTGCCTTATGCGCCACGCGGTCACGATGAGTACGATTTATGTCTACCATCGGACCGTATTCAGGAGATTGCACCGGTAGCCGCTCTGACCCTCAATTCGGAGCCAGTTTCGCCATCCATGGATGGGTGGATAGATCCCATCACGGAGGCCATACCCTCTGCGGCGATCGAGCCAAATATCGACCTTACCCTTCACGAGAGCCGTGTTGCCAAACTACCAGATCCTTCTCTAGCCACGGACTCCGAACCGCCTGCGCCCGTTCCTATCGAATACGATTGGGCGCCGATCATGGAGTTTACCTCCGCGGATATTTTTCAGCACTCGCCCTTCAGCGACATACTGAACTCATTAAGGTCTCTTTCCTTGTCAGGAGGATCCTGGCCGAACTACGTCTGGCAGGATTGGGATGCGGATGACGAAGAAATTCGCCGCCCACCCACCACCCATTTAGTAGCCACTATCGATGACTTAACCGACATGCTCGACTTTGATTCCGAAGACATCGATGGTATAGACGATGATGCGGGAAGCGAAGAGGAACCACTGCCCACAGGGCACTGGACGCCCATTTCATCACATGACATATACATGGTAGACACACCCAAAGAAAATAACGACGAGGAATGGAAGGATGCAGCAAAGGGTGGTTCCCTCGAGCAGCAGTCAAAGCAGCGGCGTAAACGCCACTCCAAATCCCGCCTCGGCAGAAATAACGATCACATAGACCCAGCGTTAGAGCAGGGTGAACCATTGCCCGACCATGGCAACACAGAAAATCAAGTCGAACAACCCAACCCTGTTGAAGATAACAGTTTGGACGACATCACACCGGACAGGCGCCAGGAGCAACATAAATGCCCACCAAAGGCTTGTTTCCACGGTGAGGAGCCTGAAAAAATAGAAGCAAAGGCTCAAGGCTGCACAAGACACACTCAAAATCAAATGGAGTGAAGTACTCAACACAGCAGCGAAGTACGACAGTAATCGCCACACCAAGAGCTATCCGAAGTGAAAGTTGCTACCTTAATTCGACGAGGAGGCCTTAGATCCTCCACAATTAAAAAATAAAACGGCCATCCGGTCGGATAGACGACCTCATAGCCAACATAAAGCGGCATTCAATACCGCACATAAACCAGTACGTGATCCACGTAAGGGCTCGCATCAAAAGGACGGCGCAACCAGATCCATCTATGGACCATGCAGGCACACTCCAACATACAATGCGACACAACAAACATCCGAATACCATGGTACACCCAAATACAGGGGTGCCGCACACCCTCTATGTTTCATCGATGAGGTGCTGGATCATGAATTTCCAGAGGGATTCAAACCTGTAAACATAGAGGCGTACGGCGGAACAACAGACCCTGGGTCTGGATTGAGGATTACATCCTCCATATCCATATGGCTCGAGGAGATGATCTCCACGCCATAAAATACTTACCCCTCAAGCTCAAAGGGCCAGCTCGGCATTGGCTTAAAAGCCTCCCCGAAAACTCCATCGGAAGCTGGGAAGATCTCGAAGACGCCTTTCGGGAAAATTTTCAAGGGACATATGTCCGACCACCGGATGCAGACGATTTAAGTCATATAACTCAACAGCCCGGTGAGTCAGCCCGAAAGCTTTGGAACATGTTCCTCACTAAAAAGAACCAAATAGTCGACTGTCCGGACGCTGAAGCCTTAGTAGTTTTTAAACATAGCGTCCGAGATGAATGGCTTGCCAGACACCTCGGTAAAGAAAAGCCGAGAACAATGGCAGCATTAACAAGCCTCATGACCCGTTTTTGCGCGGGCGAGGAGAGCTGGTTAGCCAGATGCAGCACCAGCGACCCAAGTACCTCCAAAGTCAGGGATGGAAACGGGAAATCATGACGCAGCAAGAACAAGCGCCGGAATAAGGAAGACAGCCCGAAGAGCACGGCGGTAAACGCCGGATTTAGAAGCTCTCGGCCAGGCCAGCAAAAGCCGCCCTCCAAAGGCAACAAAGACAAACTGTCCAGCATAAAGAAAATTCTGGATCAAATATGTCAGATCCATAGCACCCCGGATAAACCCGCAAATCACACAGACAGAGAATGTTGGGTCTTCAAATAGTCTGACAAGCTCAACGCCGAACACAAGGGGTAGGATACACCAAGTGAAGACGAGGATGAGCCTCACAATCAAAGCACAGGGGAACAGAAGAAATTCCCACCAGAAGTCAAAATAGTCAACGTGTTACACGTGATAAAAGGGAGAAACAAAGCGGCACCCTTAGGGGAACACGCCCCAGGGCCTATCACTGCGGAGCTCCGCCACTGGTCGTCCCAACCAATCACCTTCGACCATCGGGATTACTCGGCAAGTATTCGGCGTGCAGGATGGGCTGTCTTGGTATTAGATCCAATAATTGACGAATACCACTTCACCCGAGTCCTGATGGATGGCGACATCAGTTTAAATCTGATATATCAGGACATAGTCCGCAGAATGGGGATAGACCCAACAAAAAATTTCCGTACAATGCTACCTTTAAAGGAGTAACGCAGGCCCGGAGGCTCACTGCAGGGGCTCCCTGCTACTAGAGGTTATATTCGGCTCCCCCAACAACTTCCGCAGCGAAAATTTAACCTTCCACGTCACTCCGTTCCAAAGTGGCTATCAAGCACTACTTGGACGCGAGGCTTTTGCTCGCTTTAATGCAATACCGCATTACGCTTCCCTCAAGCTCAAGATGCCCGGTCCATGTGGCATCATTACAGTAAATGGAAATATTGAGCGCTCCTTGCGCGCCGAAGACGGTGCAGCCGCCTTGGCCACCGCGCACTAAATGGCCTCACCAACTCAAGCATTTGACAGGTCGTTAAGACCACGAACACAGCTAGACGATTCTGGCTCAGCTATATGTAATTAATACAGGTTTGATGGCTATACCCCTATTACAATACAAGGGGCTCAACGCGCGTGCAAAGTGACAATAAGGCTCACCTTCACTCATTTTCAACCGTATATTGTTTATTTAGTATAACTTAACTTTTGCACGACAACTTTTCAATTAAGTTCCTCTCTTTTTCAGATGACCATCGTGCTACACCCGTCCAGAATACAGCACAACGGAGACACAGGCGCAGATGTGCAGCAGGGACCCGGTTCAAGGATTCTTTGTAGATTAAGACCCTGCGTAAACCTTTTTTACTGTCTCTTGTTGATTTACATCCCTCGGATTCTCAGTACAACCGAGAAGGATGCTGACGTCTTGGCATGTGGCCACGCTAGAATAATGCATGTACCTGGACACCAGGGGCTTATTACAAAGGGTACTGTTTAGACCCGGTTTACACCATAAAGACCGAATACCTTAGGCAGTGTTCGGCGTCGCGAGTTTGGCCTTATATGCATCAGGTCCGAATCATGTCTTTGGTCAAATGTTGGGTTTGCCCGGCTCCTGTGTTTTGATGCCTTACGTTTCGCTCTATCGTCTAAGGCGAGACCAGGAGAACTACTGCAATTGTGCCCTGGTTCATCCGGACGAGCACCTCAGTAGAGAAAGCCGAAAACTGACTGTCATGGTATAGCGTGAGACTGGCCAACCACTCGATGACCTATCGGAATCTTCGGGATTCCTCCGCATTAACGAAGGGCCATTTCCCGGCCAGGCATGTACGCACCCCGAATCCGGGCGAGTGCGGAGCCACCAGGGGCTATATAGTAGCCCCATTGTCAAACTCCTATGGCTAAGTGAAAGTGTTAAAGCATTATAGTCTGGTTGCCTAGTTCGCTGCGCTATCACCTCCTTACTAGGACCAAGACGTTGGATTAAGTGTGAATACACGTCTTCTGCGAACACCCCCGCATTGTATGCGTGGGGGCTGAAGCCGACGACCGTAATCTTTCAGGTTATATACATAAACGGCCGCACAAGAGGCATCACAATACTTTCGGGCAAAAGTATAAACACAGCCTTGATAAATTTAATAAAACATTGTTTTTACAATGGGAATATATGTCACTCAAACACAATATTCTTCGAGCACTGGGCCTCTATCAAACGAGCACCCTCAAGAACTTCTTCAAAATAGTGCTCGACAGCCACTCGGCCTATGGCCGAACCCTGCGCCGCCAACAGTGGTAGCATCCATCTCCGCCCAGTATGCTTTGACACGGGCAAGGGCCATCCACGAGCCTTCTATGCTGCCGACCTCTTCATCGCATTGATGCACGACACCGCACCAAGGAACTGCTGCACTAAGCTGAAATAGCTGTTCGGCTTCGGCTTTCCGGCCACAGCTGATCCACGACAGACCTCATGGAAGTCCGGACAACCTATTGAGTTCGGCCCATTCGGCTAGCTGATCAGTCAATGGAAGCGGACGCTCTGGAACGTTAAATTGCGACCAGAACAGCTTGTCCACTTCACGATCTGTTTGATCTCGGAAATATTCGGCCGCATCGACAGCGCTCGCCGCCAAGTCCAGATATGCGTCTGCCGAACTCCACAGCCGATCCAGAGGGGCATACCGCGGATCTCCGAACTTCCTCGCAGCAAAAAGGGCTTCCCAGCCACAATCACAGGCTTCACGCAGCTCCTCCTTCTTCGCTCTCATGGCAGAACGGGTGTCTTTGGTCGCCATCGTGGCCTTTTCAAGGTCCGTCGCCTTCGCTCGGTTTTCTTCCTCAAGGAACTGGCAACGGTCGGCAGTGTCTTTTAACTTTACAGCCATCTTGGCCATTTTCTCTTTGCTCTCGCAATGCGCGGCCTTCTCGGCTCTTAACTCTTCGGCCGCCTTCAAAGCAGCCGCATTACTACTCCTTGCTTGTTCTTTGGCTCGGGCAAGTTCCGCCCGAAGGTCTCCACGGTGGCAGCTCCATCTGCAGTCACAACATATTAAAGATACTGGCATCACGCTGCTCTTACTATGTGACATTCACCAGAAAATATCACTTACCCTGTGCCTCGTCAAGCCGCTTGTTAACAAGCTCGATGTCGGCATCCGCCGCATCCAGTTGCCGCTTTAGTTCGGCAAACTCATGAGTCCGGCTAGCCACCGGAGCTTCCACTACCTGCACATAAAGGCGGTATGGTTATTACCTGGGACTACGATCCTCTGTTTGCCGCCGTTCTCGGTGACAACCAGAGTCTCAGGGGCTACTATCTACACAGGGCACACCTAAAAATGTGCGGTACTATCACAAAGGTATATCATTTTACGTACCTCAAAGCCCGTTAGTAGACTCATAAAGGCGTCATGCAACCCGCTTTCGGCGGACGAAATCCTTTCCATCACCATACCCATCAACGTACGGTGTTCTTCCGAGATGGTCGCTCGCTTCAGCAGATCCCTCAGTGCGTCCGACCGCATACCAGATGGCGCCGGACTCTTTTGTTGCCTCTTCAAGAGCCGGATGCTGGGGACTTCGGGTGACTATAGGATTATCTTCTGGCCTCACCGGATCCGGAGAGGCCCTCCGTGACGACACTTCAAGGTCGCCCGCTTCTTGAGCGGGGGAGTCCGGGGGAGGCGTTTCGCTCTCCATCATCTCCGGAAGAAGGTCCCCTGAAGACGAGCTCTGTTGAGAAGGGCTAAGATCCGAACTGCAAGATAAACGCTTCGGTTATTTTCCTCGGAAGTAAGGTAGGATATCTCTACTATTAAGTAGATTTTGATCACTTATGACTCATTAGAGGGCTGATCCCCGCATGAACTTTGTGCAGCAAGAGCACCCTCCGAGACGGGACCCTCTGGTGGAGTTTTCTTCTCCCGCTTGGAAACCTTGGTTTCCGGATCATCAGAGGTAGTCCTGTTCCTCCCCCGGGGCGAGCGAATGTCAGATTCCTTCCCTTGGATATCCTCCCTCACGGAGGCGCTCATTCCCTCGATTGGAACAGGTAGCGGTGGAGGCCCGCTTTGTCCCTCTTTATTCCCCCTGTCGGTGTCAAAACCGGCGGATCTCGGGTAGGGGGTCCCGAACTGTGTGTCTAGGCCGGATGGTAACAGGAGGCAGGGGACATGATGTTTTACCCAAGTTCGGGCCCTCTTGATGGAGGTAAAACCCTACGTCCTGCTTGATTAATATTGATGATATGGCGAGTAGATCTACCACGAGATCATAGAGGCTAAACCCTAGAAGCTAGCCTATGGTATGATTGTCTGTTGTGATTGTTGTCCTACGGACTAAAACCCTTCGGTTATATAGACACCGGAGAGGGTTAGGGTTACACAAGGTCGGTTAAAAAGGAGGAGATATCCATATTCGTATTGCCTAGCTTGCCTTCCACGCCAAGTAGAGTCCCATCCGGACACGAGACGAAGTCTTCAATCTTGTATCTTCATAGTCCAACAGTCCGGCCAAAGGATATAGTCCGGCTATCCGGAGACCCCCTAATTCAGGACTCGCTCAGTAGCCCCCGAACCAGGCTTCAATGACGATGAGTTCGGCGCGCAGTATTGTCTTCGGCATTCCAAGGCGGGTTCCTCTCCAAATTCTGTGTACCTGTAGAAATAGTGTCCGGTTTCTTCTGAATGTTGCACTCCTTGGCTTCCACGCCCAATGATGGCCACTTTCCATGTGTCGAGCGAATGTGAAGAGCCAGGGTGTTTTCACATTTACCCCTAGCTATGTGAATGAGCTGCCTATTAAAAAGACGAGGATTCAGATCCAAATCACACCATCCTCCCTTGGCGAGCCTTCATCGGAGCGCACCCGACAGAGATCCATTCCATCATGGCCGGTCGACGCAGCTCCTCCTCTCGCTCCCCTAGCTCCAAGCCTAGAGATTGGGAGAGATGTTCCGTCCCGCACAGCAAATTAGTGATGCTTCAAACCAAGGGATTTCTTCCCCCAGCGTACATGGTCCCGATTCGAGCTAGGCTCGCCACCTATAATGGCGGAGAGCAAGCGGAGAGCCTTCCCAATCCCCCCAAGGGAGAGCGGGTATGCCTTGTCCCTTATTTGGTAAGAGGGCTCGGATTCCCAATTCATCCGTTTCTCCGGGGGCTCCTGGAGTTCTACGGCCTCCAGTTGCACAACCTTACGCCTGCCCCCATGCTGCATATCGCGGGATTCGTAGCCCTTTGCGAGTTGTTTTTGGGCTGTGAGGCTCATTTCGCTCTGTGGAAGAAGTTGTTCTGCCTTGTGCCCCATTCTCAGAAGGGGTCAATATATCAAGTGGGCGGAGCCGAAGTGTGGCGTGTTGCCGGGACCGGATACCTGTCCGGAACCCCAAAGAAGACGTCCGAAGACTGGCCTTCAGAATGGTTTTATATAGAAGACATCCCCCTCTCGGATCCTATTCAGATCGGCCTTCCTGAGTTCGACAACACCCCTTTGAAGAAGCACCGAAGCTGGCGTCCACGGAGCTCCCTGGAGGAAGATGACAGGGACGTTCTTTACCTGATGAGCTGGATAAGTTTTTTAGCTCAATCTGGATTGACCATGATCGAGGTCATGGCCATATGTATCATGCGGGGGGGTGCAGCCGCTTCAGTATAGAGGCCACCCCATGTGGGATTTCAACGGGGAGGATGACGTCACCCGCTACGGTCGTAAAGGGCCGGGATCGGTTGCTGATCTAATAAAGACCTTATCCACTTTGTACAAGGGAGAAGAGGAGGAATTCCTTGGTGTCAACCCGCAGGGCGGATTTTCTATGTACAATCCTCCGAGCTGGGTAAGCGGAGACTTTTTCTCGCCCATCCGTTTCATATTTCCGTAGTTAAGTATTCAGTCTAGCGATTTCTACGCAGGAACTGCGCCAGGCTGTAAGGGAGATAAACAACCCCCCTCCACAACCCGAGGACCCTGGACGGTCCCTCGACCCGGCCTCCCAGGAGGATCCGGACATATCTATGGAGCTGATCGATGGGGTATTTTACCAATTGAGGAATGATAATGCTTTGGTGGCCATTACGGCCGATTACCCTGGGCTACTTCCAGCCTCACAGGTGACTGAGACCGAAGTCCCAGCACTTCAAAAAGGGATCCGTCCTTGCGTGTTTTTGATTGCCGTATAACAGTTGTGTTTTGCAGGGGAGGTCCTCGAGGCAGAAGGCCGAGCCTGCGGTGACTGGCCAACAAGGGGCCATGAAGCCAGGCAGGCAGAAAAGACTCGCAGTCCGGATTGAGACACCGGTGCAGCGGTACGGCGCGCCGTCTTTATTGCAAGACATTATTCTCATAGGCATATTAACGCCCATGCCGTCTTTTTAGGAAAAAGAGCGCTCGCCGGACTATACCTGGAGAGGCTACCAATCGCGCCTCCACAAGCCAGGCTCCAAGGCCAGATTCGGAGGCGGGAACGAATACGAGGCGTGCGGATAAACTGTCCGCCACCAATTCCAAGGTGGAAAGTGCCATGAACCACAGGCGTCGCCGGACTGTTCTTTGTGACGCTTGTTTCTCCCAAGAGGCATTGGATGCCTTCAACTCGGGAGACGCGCACCTCCGTGCCGCTCAAAATGGTCTAGCCAGAGCCACGGAGCAGTATGTAAAAGACATACGGGTGAGAAAATTTGGTGATTCTATGTATCAGTAGCCCCTGAGACTTGAAACAGTTAGGATAACTGATTTAAGGATCATTTGTTATGCAGGTTCTTACAGAAAAGAATACTCAACTGTCCCAGGAGCTGGAAGAGTGCAAAGCCCAACTTCAGGCCGCACTGGCCGCAGCAGGGGAGCCCAAAGAGATCCCCTCTGGTAACATATCCTTCGAATGATAAGTATCATATAGAATGCGGCGTATATGCAGATCTGACGATAAAATTGCAGATGACGCTGGAGTAAATCTGGATAAGCAATAGCTCCTACGCCAGCTAAAGGCCGGTGAGAGCGTGCTTACGAGGGTGAGGCAGGAGAAAAATGATCTCCTGGATGCCAACACCAAGCTGGGCGTGGAACTACAAGATGTTCGTGCCCAACGGTCGGACTCTGTTAAGGAAAACCGGCGGCTTCGACGCGGCATATTTAGTAAGTGCTTGAACGAACTTTGAAAAGGAGTTCGGCGAGGAAGCTGGCTGACAGAGTTATGTCTGTAGGTATGCTAACAGGTCGTCCTGCTGAGGAAATGCCCGGTTCAACGGGTGACCTTCTTCCCGAGCTCTCACAGCTGCACGAACGAGTTCGGCAGGTGATGCAAGGCGTTGCCCAGGCCTTGTGGCCATCCGTCTCCATACCCGAAGGCCTTGGAGAGCTTGCAGAAAAGCTAAAGGGAGCGCAGCGGCGCTTCCGATTATGGAAGATATCGGCCTGCCGCCAGGGCGCCAGGGAAGCCTGGGCAATGGTGAAGACACGGTACACGAAGCCTGACCCGAACCATATGGCCGAAGTTGGACCTGTGGGGCCCGATGGGAAGGAGATCCCTGTGAGCTTAGTGTACGGCCAAGTAGAATTGGCCGCAAAGTATTCCCAACAGGACTATAGACTAGACAGCCTATTGGATGGTATTGAAGAGGAATTCAACCAGTCAAATTGACTATGTAATTTTAAAGTGACATGTATAATGCCTTCTAGTCGGATTGTAGATCATTTGTCGTGGCGGACCTTTTCGCTTCGACCTCGGGACCCAACGGTCCGGAGTGTATCCGAATACCCTCTCGGTTATGTAAGAACCGGGGCATGCGTGGAGACCAGGCGTAGGGGTCATTAGTGCTTTATCAGACAAGTGCCCAACTAGTTATGTTATATTACATGGGTAGTAAGAAACATCTTCCAGGGAGAATAGTTCCGTTAAGGGTTCCTTTCCCTGGGTAAGCATGCCCTAAAGTGCATGTCCGGACTGCGACAAGAAGCGCAGAAAAAGCATCTGGGGGCAGATATGGATAATAAATAAAAGTCATCTTTTGTTCACCGACCGAATATTCCCTTAAGAACGCTAGCTTTCGGCTTCACCCAGTCTGAGGTACACGTCCGGCTGACCCGGCGGTAACAATCGCAGAGGTGATCACCTTATGCCCTAGCCGAATTAACGGGAACGTAGGGCATAAGTACAAGAGCCAGGCACCCAGCTTGGCCAAAACTTAAGTCATATCGATGCATATAATGGTGAAAAAAGGTACATGCGGAAGTATAACACATGTGTTGGGCGTGAGGCCCAGGTAAATAATTTAAGCTTCTGTGAAAGAAGCTCCCAGGTATGAAGAGTGCGGCTAGCGCATCTGTAATGTATGAGTAAGGCACAAGGTGACCCTTGAGGGCCTAGAGAAATAAAAGGAAGAAAGGGAAACAAGACAGATGATGCATATGCAAAAAATGGACAAAGGGAGGGGACTAACATAAAGTTCGGTGCTAGGCGTAGAATCTTTGAAGCCTGCCTGCGTTCCATGGCTTCGGCTCGAGTCGACTAGTCAATGCATCCCGCAGTTGGTACGCTCCATCGGTCAGAACTTGGTCGATAATGAAGGGACCTTCCCATTTGGGCTCGAGCTTGTTCTTTTTCTTATCCGACAGCCGTAGAACTAGTTCGCCAACATTATAAGTTTTGGCCCGTACTTCTCTGCTTTGGTATCTGCGAGCCTGTTGCTGGTAAAATGCGGAACGGGCTTTGGCTACATCGCGCTCTTCCTCCAAGGTGTCCAGACTGTCCTGTCTATCGAGCTCGGCTTCTCTTTGTTCGTACATGCGCAATCGAGGTGAGTCATGAATTATGTCACAGGGCAGGACTGCCTCTGCGCCGTACACCATAAAAAACGGTGTATATCCGGTACTACGATTCGGCGTGCTCCTCAGCCCCCAGAGTACGGAGTCGAGCTCCTCTACCCAGTGCGTGTCAGACTCCGTTAAGGAGCGCACTAATCTGGGTTTAATGCCGCTCATTATAAGACCATTTGCTCGTTCGACTTGACCGTTGGTTTGTGGGTGATAGACTTAAGCATAATCGAACTTGATGCCCATTTTGCTGCACCAGAGTTTTACCTTGTCGGCCGTGAAGTTCGTGCCGTTATCAGTGATGATGCTGTGGGGGATGCCGTAACGGTGTACAACCCCGGATATGAAATCTATCACCGGTCCAGATTTGGCTGTTTTAACCGGTTTAGCCTCTATCCATTTGGTGAATTTATCTAGCATGACCAATAAGTATTTTTTCTTGTGGGTTCCCCCTTTAAGGGGTCCAACCATGTCAAGCCCCCAGACCACGAAGGGCCATGTAATGGGGATTGTTTGGAGGGCGGTGGGTGGCATGTGGCTTTGATTTGCAAAGAGCTGGCAACCGGCGCAACATTGGACCAAGTCCTGTGCATCTGCCTGGGCCGTTGGCCAATAGAATCATGTACATAAGGCCTTGCTTACAAGAGCCCGAGCTGCAGCGTGATGACTACCAAGTCCGGCATGAATTTCTGCCAAAAGGTTCCGCCTTTCCTCTTCGGAGATGCACCTTTGAAGGACTCCGGTAGCGCTTTTTTTGTATAATTCTCCCTCATGGACCCTGTAAACCTTCGATCGCCGCACTATGCAGCGTGCCTCATTTTGGTCCTCCAGAAGTTCCTGTCTAGTTAGGTAGGCCAGGAATGGTTCTGTCCACGGGGCAATTATGGCCATTATTTCGTGGGCTGAATGTGTTATTTCGGTGGTGTAGCCTCCGATTGTGTCAGAGAGTTTGGTATCGGGTATTTTGGCCGGGTCCGGACTGTTGTTACCGGTGTCCCCTTCCCATGCTATGGATGGCTTGAAGAGCCTTTCCAGAAATATGTTGGGAGGGACCGTGTCGCGTTTTGCGCCGATGCGGGCGAGGATATTCGCCGCCTGATTGTTTTCCCGAGCCACATGGTGAAATTTGAGCCCCTCGAACCGAGCTAACATTTTTAGGACGGCATTGCGATAAGCTGCCATTTTCGGATCCTTGGCATCAAAGTCTCCATTTAAGATATTGCGAGGTTCGAATCCCCGCGCACCTCTAGGCGTTGAATGCCCATGGATACTACCATCCGGAGACCATGTAGAAGGGCCTCATATTCGGCTGCATTGTTGGAGTCTGTATACATTATCTGTAGTACGTATTGAACGGTATCTCCTGTTGGGGACGTCAAAACAACGCCAGCCCCCAGACCAGCCAACATTTTGGAGCCGTCGAAGTGCATGATCCAGTTTGAATATGTGCCGTACTCTTTAGGGAGTTCGGCTTCCATCCACTCAGCGACGAAGTCAGCCAAAACTTGCGACTTAATAGCTCGCCGTGGCTTGTAAGTTATGTCGAACGGGAGGAGCTCAATGGCCCATTTGGCAATCCGGCCCGTCACGTCATGGTTGTTTATAATATCGTTAAGTGGTACTTCCGAGGCTACCATTATCGAACACTCTTGAAAGTAGTGTCGCAGCTTCCGGGATGCCATAAATACCGCGTACGCTATCTTTTGATAATGCGGGTACCGTGATTTGCATGGAGTAAGGATAGTGGACACATAGTAAACCGGCTTTTGAAGGGGGAATTTGTGTCCGTCCACTTCTCGCTCGACGACGAGCACTACGCTTACTACTTGATGAGTTGTCGCAATGTATAATAGCCTTGGTTCGCCAATGTTTGGCGCGGCCAGGACTGGGTTTGTTGCCAATATGGCTTTTATTTCGTTGAGTCTGGCCGTGGCGGCATCCGTCCACTCGAAGTGTTCGGTGCGCCGGAGGAGGCGATAAAGGGGTAATGCCTTTTCTCCCAAGCGGGAGATAAAGCGGCTTAGAGCCGCCACACATCCAGTCAATTTTTGTATTTGTTTGAGGTATGTTGGGGTAGCCAATTGTGACAACGCTCGGATTTTGGCCAGATTAGCTTCAATACCTCTACTGGAGACAATGAATCCCAGGAGCTTTCCGGCTGGTACGCCGAAAACGCATTTTTCCGGAATGAGCTTGATGTCATATGTTCGGAGGTTGTCGAATGTGAGCCTCAAGTCGTCTACTAGAGTTTCGACATGCTTGGTTTTAACGACCACGTATGTATGCCTCCACTGTTTTGCCGATCTGGTTTGCCAGACATGTCTGAATCATGTGCTGATATGTTGCACCGGCGTTTTTAAGCCCGAAGGGCATTGTGTTGAAGCAGAATGGGCCGTATGGTGTGATGAATGCCGTTGCGGCTTGGTCTGGATCTGCCATTTTAATTTGATGGTAGCCGGAGTATGCGTCGAGGAAACACAATGAATCGTGTCCTGCGGTAGCATCGATGATTTGATCGATGCGAGGGAGGGGGAAGGGATCCTTTGGGCAGGCCTTGTTAAGGTCTCTAAAATCGACGCACAAGCACCAGGATTTGTCCTTCTTTGGTACCATCACCAGGTTTGCTAGTCAGTCTAGATGTTTTATGTCTCTGATGAATCCGGCCTCCAATAGCTTGGCTAGTTCCTCTCCCATGGCTTGTCTCTTAGGTTCAGAGAAACGTCGAAGGGCCTGCTTGACTGGCTTGAATCCTTTTAGGATATTTAGGCTGTGCTCAGCCAGCCTGCATGGGATTCCTAGCATGTCTGAAGGGTGCCAGGCAAAAAATGTCCCAGTTCTCGCATAGGAACTCTCGCAGTGTGGCATCGACATCAGGGTTTAATTGTGCCCCGATGGAAGCTATTTTTGTAGGTTCCGTTGGATGGACTTGGAATTTGACTATTTCGTCCGCCGGTTTAAAGGAGGTGGACTTGGATCTTTTATCGAGTATCACGTCGTCCCTGTTCACCGTGGAGCGCAACGCAGTTAGTTCCTCGGCCGCTAGGGCTTCGGATAGTGCCTCAAGGGCTAGTGCAGCTGTCTTATTTTCGGTGCGGAGTGCTATGTCCGGATCACTAGCAAGAGTGATGATTCCATTGGGCCCGGGCATTTTGAGCTTCATGTACCCGTAATGGGGTATGGCTTGGAAGATTGTAAACGCCTCCCGCCCTAATAGAGCGTGGTATCCGCTTCTGAACGGGGCCACTTGGAATATAATTTCTTCGGACCTGTAATTATCCGGCATGCCGAATACCACGTCTAGTGTGATTTTCCCAGCACAACGTGCTTCCCGACTAGGGATGATTCCTCTAAAGGTTGTGCTACTTTGCTCAATGCGGCTCCAGTCTATTTCCATCTTTTGAAGAGTTTCCTCATAGATGAGGTTTAATCCGCTGCCGCCGTCCATGAGTACCTTGGTGAGTCGAAAGCCGTCCACGATTGGACTGAGGACCAGTGCGGCTGGTGCTCGGGCTGTTCGGAATTTAGGTTCGTCACTGGCATTGAAGGTAATAGTCGTGTCACTCCAAGGATTTATTTCTGCTATGTGGCAGATTTCGGCCATGCTGCGGAGTGTTCGCTTGCGTTTATTATTTGACGCAAAGGTCTCAAAGACCGTTAACACCGGATTGTTGTCCATGGGATGGTGCTCTGTGGTATTTGGGAGGAGTAGATCCTCACCACTTTTGGCCACCTGCCGGAGTATCCGACATGCTCTAAGGCTGTGCGTTGGTATTGCATCCGCTGTACTATGAATTTTGCAGGGTCCATTGAGCCATCCCTCTAGTACGGTTCCTTGCCCCGTAGAGGGCTTTTGCTTTTTGGTAGTTAACCCAGGTGTATTGTGATAATGCACCCTTTTATTTCGGACTGGGTTTGTATTCAGGGCCGAATTATCCCAAAATTTTATTTCGGTTTTCCAGGTGCTTTCCATCGCACAGTACTTTCGTACTATGGACACCAAGTCGGCAAAGCGTGTAATTTCGTGGCGACTTATGGCGTTGAGGATTCCCTTGTCCGTGCAATTATTGCAGAAGAATGGAATTGCGTCTTCCTCGCGGCAGTCCTTTATCCTGTTCATGACTAGGAGGAATCTGGGCCAGTAATGGCGTACTGTTTCTTCGGGCTCTTGCCTAATTTGGGATAGATCGCGCATGTTTGGGTGGGTGGGTGGAATTGAATCCGAATCCTCACCCAATCTGAGACTCAGGGGCCAAGGAGTTTCCGAACTCGGAAGTTTGGACTCTTGGATGTTTTCCGATAAATCTAGCCCGCTGTCTGATTCTAGGTTCAG
Organism: Triticum urartu; assembly: GCF_003073215.2. NCBI lineage: Eukaryota > Viridiplantae > Streptophyta > Magnoliopsida > Poales > Poaceae > Triticum > Triticum urartu. The sequence goes on along the minus strand of NW_024114659.1, from coordinate 3,799 downwards.
GCATTGAGTGACGTCCTCCCCTCCGTGGGTATCCGGCTTGGAGGGATCGGGAATCCGGACATAGCTAGTCCTTAAGATAGATGAAGGGTTGCCGCATTATTCCTCCACCACTGCAACGTGATGGGTGACTTGGGAGAGTTGATCTCTCTAAGATCGGGTTTAGGCCCAATCTGATCGTAGTCTGTAGCGACTCCCAGGGCGGCGATGCGATCCAAGAGCTCGTCCAGGGAAGAGAGCTCCATTGGATCTAACTGCTTGGCGAGTTCTGAGTTAACGTGAAGATTGCTTTCGATGACCCGAGAAGTCATCGTCAGCGCAGTGGCTGAACAGGCGGTCATAAGAAAACCACCTAGCCGGAGAGTTTGGCCGATAGCCAAAGGTCCCTCAGCAACAGTGCCGTCTTTAAAGACGGGATGAGACATCCTTCCTGGTGGCGACGGCACAGCGGAACTCTCAATGAAAGCACCAATGTCTGTGTCAAAACCGGAGGATCTCGGGTAGGGGGTCCCAAACTGTGCGTCTAGGCCGGATGGTAACAGGAGGCAGGGGACACGATGTTTTACCCAGGTTCGGGCCCTCTTGATGGAGGTAAAACCCTACGTCCTGCTTGATTAATATTGATGATATCGGTAGTACAAGAGTAGATCTACCACGAGATCAGAGAGGCTAAACCCTAAAAGCTACCCTATGGTACGATTGTCTGTTGTGATTGTTGTCCTACGGACTAAAACCCTTCGGTTTATATAGACACCAGAGAGGGTTAGGGTTACACAAGGTCGGTTACAAAGGAGGAGATATCCATATTCGTATTGCCTAGCTTGCCTTCCACGCCAAGTAGAGTCCCATCCGGACACGAGACGAAGTCTTCAATCTTGTATCTTCATAGTCCAATAGTCCAGCCAAAGGTATAGTCCGGCTGTCCAGAGATCCCCTAATCCAGGACTCCCTCACCCCCCTTTATCTTCCTTTGAGGGCACCAGGCAAGGTGCTGGCTCGAGCATCTTTTCCAGCACCGGATTGTCCAAGCCTTCGGGAAGGGGAGCCGAACACCGGATCATCTTCGCCTTTGCTATCCAGTCCTGGTCAAAGAGCGATTCTTCGGAATGATGTCATGATAAAAGAAAGATAGTGTGTTCGGTTAGAGGATTACTTACTTGGGCCGCGGTGCGGTTGCTGCTCAGGCCCACGTCCTCGGAGGTGTCCGGACACTCTATCTGGGGTCCGAAGAACGACTTGTACATCTCCTCGTGCGTCAGGCCGAGGAAATTCTGAATAGCGCACGGTCCTTCTGGGTTGAATTCCCATAAACGGAGGGGCCGGCGTTTGCAAGGCTGGACTTGACGAACCAGCATGACTTGCACTACCATAACCAAACTAAAATCTCCCTTGAAGAGATTCCGGATGCGGATCTGCTATATGGGCACATCCTTGGCTGGACCCCAGCTCAGCCCCTGCTGATCCATGACATCAGTTGTGGTGGAGGGCCCGAGCGAAAGGTGGGGGGAGCCACCCACTTGGCACTTCTAGGAGCGGTGATGTAGAACCACTCCCTTTGCCATAATCTGGACACCTCTGGAAAGGAACCTTTTAGCCACGGAGCTCCAGCAATCTTGCTTATTAAAGCACCCCGCACGCTGCATATTGCCCCTTGACTGTCTTCGGCTTCACATCAAAGGTCTTGAGCCACAGGCCGAAGTGAGGGGTAATGCGGAGGAAGGCCTCACATACGACAATAAATGCCGAGATGTGGAGAAAGGAATCCGGGGCTAGATTGTGGAAATCAAGCCCGTAATAGAACATCAAACCCCTAACGAAGGGATCCAGAGTGAGGCCTAGTCCTCGAAGGAAGTGGGAGATGAACACGATGTCTTCATTGGGTTTGGGAGTAGGGACAACCTGCCCTCGGGCGGGCAGCCGATGCGAGACTTCGGCGGTTAAGTATCTTGCCTCCCTCAACTTCTTGATATCCTCTTCCGTGACGGAGGAGGGAATCCACCGGCCTTGGAGTCTGGATCCGGGCATGATTGAAGGTCCGAAGCACCTGACCTGGGTTTTGGGTGTTAGAACTCGAGGCGGGGGAAGGATTCAATTGAGCACAGGAGGAAAAAAGTAAAACCTTGACCCATTATAAAGAGGGTGAATATCAAGCGTCCTCCTCATGGTCGTTTGGGACTTGCCTAAAATCTAGGAGTCCTAGGAGTGGTTGGGTTACCCACGCCCGTATTGATGAGAATCCCGTAATAAGGGGGACACGATCTCTACTTTGACAAGACGTGTCAAGAAACTACCTCGCGTTATGTGCGGGGCTAGTTAAAGGAAACGGTTCGAATAATCACCGGGCCATGGCATGAAGTCATGTTGTCAAAATGTGTCAGCAGATTAGATTTGTGGAAATATTATTCTCTCTACGATGATATGTGGAAATTATTTTGCAGGGTCGGACACTATCCTTGTATTTAAAATTCTTCCGTGGTGTATTCGGAGGAGGAACCCGCCTTGCAATGCCGAAGACAATACTGCCTGCCGGACTCATCGTCATTGAAGCCTGGTTCAGGGGCTACTGAGGGAGTCCTGGATTAGGGGGTCTCCGGACAGCCGGACTATATCCTTTGGCCGGACTGTTGGACTATGAAGATACAAGATTGAAGACTTCGTCTCGTGTTCGGATGGGACTCTACTTGGCGTGGAAGGCAAGCTAGGCAATATGGATATGTATATCTCCTCCTTTGTAACCGACCTTGTGTAACCCTAGCCCCCTCTGGTGTCTATATAAACCGGAGGGTTTTAGTCCGTAGGACAACATACAATCATACCATAGGCTAGCTTCTAGGGTTTAGCCTCTCCGATCTCGTGGTAGTTTGTAACATCCCAAAATTCTAAATTTTGGAATGTTATAATAAATAGATAGAAGATAGATTTGACTTATTGATTGTCTGAAAGTGAGTGAATTCGAAACTTTTGAAAGTTAAATGAGAGGGAATAAAAGGACTTTCCCAAACTTCCATATTTGCTTTCTGCTCTCCGTGAATTCAAATACTTTTTCATCACGAAACCCTCGAGAGAAGATGACATGACTTCTTCAATTTAATTAAATGACAAGGGGTGTTGAAAATATTTGAATTTCATTTGAGAATATTTCCAATTATGAAACTTTATGCAACTCAATGATTTTCACGAGCGAAGATAAAATGACTTCTTCAAATTATATGAAATATGAGTTGGGAGTTTCAAAGGATCAATTTCAAGGTCCTTTTTGAATTAATTTTCAATTTGGATTTATTTGAGTTTTATTCAAATTATTTTTCTCCAAAAATAAAATATATGGAAATTAGGGTAATATGATTCCCTACAATAGAAAATTGGAGAAAAATTAATTTGTAATCATTTTGGTATTTTTTAAAATGATTTTAGTTGGATTTTATTAGACCAGGAGCACTGTTTGAGTTATTAGAAATTGTGTGTATTTTTTTAAATGCTAGAAAAATGTTCACGTCGTGGAAAATCTTTTTTTGAAAATTTTGATATATTATATGCCTATATAATATATATATTTCTATTTGTTTTTATCCCTTTTGTTTGTCTGGAAAACAAATTAAAAAAAATCTTTAAAAAAAATCCTCGCCGACTAGGCCGAAGCCGACCGAGCCAGGCCGGCCCAGCCAGAGGCCGAGCCAGCCCAGCCACTCGCCCCACGCGCGTGCCACAGCAGGCCGCGGCCCAGCAGCCCACCTCCCGGTCGTCCCCGACCCTCGGTCGGAGACCAACTCCAGCACGCCACCGCCGCAGCTGCCGTGTCCTC
>NW_024114658.1:0-18405 GCF_003073215.2 Triticum urartu | reverse complement strand
ACCTCGACAAGTTTCTAGCCTGCAAACTAAGGGAGAAAAGCTCAATCGTTGAGCATGTGCTCAGATTGTCTGAGTACTACAATCGCTTGAATCGAGTGGGAGTTAATCTTCCAGATGAGATAGTGATGGTTCTCCATAGTCACTGCCACCAAGCTATTGGAGCTTCGTGATGAACTATAACATATCAGGGATAGACATGATGATCCTTGAGCAACTCGCGATGTTTGACACCGCGAAAGTAGAAATCAAGTAGGAGCATCAATTGTTGATGGTTAAACCACTAGTTTCAAGAAGGGCAAGGGAAAGAAGGGATACTTCATGAAACGGCAAATCAATTGCTGCTCTAGTGAAGAAACCCAAGGTTGAACCCAAACCCGAGACTAAGTGCTTCTATAATGAGGGGAACGGTCACTGAATCAGAACTACCCTAGATACTGGTAGATGAGAAGGCTGGCAAGGTCGACAGAAGTATATTGGATATACACTTATAATGTGTACTTTACTAGTACTCCTAGTAGCACCAGGGTATTAAAATACTTCGGTTGCAGTAACTCGAAATAAAAGGCTACAGAATAAACGGAGACTAGCTAAAGGTGAGATGACGATATGTGTTGGAAGTGTTTCCAAGGTTGATGTGATCAAAGCATCGCACGCTCCCTCTACCATCGAGATTGGTGTTAAACCTAAATAATTGTTATTTGGTGTTTGCATTGAGCATAGACATGATTGGATTATGTTTATCGCAATACGGTTATTCATTTAAGGAGAATAATGGTTACTCTGTTTATTTGAATAATACCTTCAATGGTCTTGCACCTAAAATGAATGGTTTATTGAATCTCGATCGTAGTGATACACATGTTCATGCCAAAAGATATAAGATAGTAATGATAGTACCACATACTTGTGGCACTGCCATTTGAGTCATGTTGGTATAAAACGCATGAAGAAGCTCCATGTTGATGGATCTTTGGACTCACTCGTTTTTGAAAAGATTGAGACATGCGAACCATGTCTATTGGTAGATATGCATGAAGAAACTCCATACAGATGGATCGTTTGGACTCACTTGATTTTGAATCACTTGAGACATGCAAATCATACCACATGGGCAAGATGACTGAAAGGCCTCGTTTTCAGTAAGATGGAACAAGAAAGCAACTTGTTGGAAGTAATACATTTTGATGTGTGCAGTCCAATGAGTGCTGAGGCACGCAGTGGATATCGTTATGTTCTTACTTCACAGATGATTTGAGTAGATGCTGAGTATATTTACTTGATGAAACACAAGTCTGAATTATTGAAAGGTTCAAGTAATTTCAGAGTGAAGTTGAAGATCGTCGTGACAAGATGATAAAATGTCTATGATATGATCATAGAGATGAATATCTGAGTTACGAGTTTGGCACACAATTAAGACATTGTGGAAATTGTTTCACAACTAATACCGCCTGGAACACCATAGTGTGATGGTGTGTCCGAACATCATAGCTGCACCCTATTGGATATGGTGCATACCATGATGTCTCTTATCGAATTACCACTATCGTTTATGGGTTAGGCATTAGAGACAACCGCATTCACTTTAAATAGGGCACCACGTAATTCCGTTGAGATGACACCGTATGAACTATGGTTTAGAGAAACCTAAGCTGTCATTTCTTAAAAGTTTGGGGCTTGCCTTATGTGAAAAAGTTTCAGGCTGATAAGCTCGAACCCAAAGCGGATAAATGCATCTTCATAGAATACCCAAAAATAGTTGGGTATACCTCCTATTTCAGATCCGGAAGCAAAAGTGATTGTTTCTAGAAACGGGTCCTTTCTCGAGGAAAAGTTTCTCTCGAAAGAATTGAGTGGGAGGATGGTGGAGACTTGATGAGGTTATTGAACCGTCACTTCAACTAGTGTGTAGCAGGGCACAGGAAGTTGTTCCTGTGGCACCTACACCAATTGAAGTGGAAGCTTATGATAGTGATCATGAAACTTCGGATCAAGTCACTACCAAACCTCATAGGTCGACAAGGATGTGTACTACTTCAGAGTGGTACGTAATCCTGTCTTGGAAGTCATGTTGCTAGACAACAATGAACCTACGAGCTATGGAGAAGCGATGGTGGGCCGATTCCGACGAATGGCTCGAGGCCATAAAATCCGAGAGAGGATCCATGTATAAAACAAAGTATAGACTTTGAAAGAACTACTTGATGGTCGTAAGGCTGTTGGGTGCAGATGGATTTTAAAAGGAAGACAGGACAATGATGGTAAGTGTCACCATTAAGAAAGCTCGACTTGTCGTTAAGATGTTTCCCGACAAGTTCAAGGAGTTGACTACGATGAGACTTTCTCACTCGTAGCGATGCTAAGAGTCTGTTGGAATTATGTTAGCAGTTACTGCATTATTTATGAAATCTTGTAGATAGGATGTCAAAACATTGTTTCCTCGACGATTTTCTTGAGGAAAGGTTGTATGTGATACAACCAGAAGGTTTTGTCAATCCTGAAAGATGCTAACAAGTATGCAAAGCTCCAGCAATCCTTCTAAGGACTGGAGTAAGCATCTCGGAATTGGAATGTATCGCTTTGATGAGATGATCAAAGATTTTGGGTTTATACAAAGTTTATGAGAAACTTGTATTTCCAAAGAAGTGAGTGGGAGCACTATAGAATTTTTGATGAGTATATGTTGTTAACATATTGTTGATCAGAAATGATGTAGAATTTCTGGAAAGCATGCAGGGTTATTTGAAAAGTGTTTTTCAATGGAAAATCCTGGATTAAGCTACTTGAACATTGAGCATCAAGATCTATAAGGATAGATCAAAAACGCTTAATAGTACTTTCAAATGAATACATACCGTGACAAGATTTTGAAGGAGTTCAAAATAGATCAGCAAAGAAGGAGTTCTTGGCTGTGTTACAAGGTGTGAGTATTGAGTAAGACTCAAGACCTGACCACGGCAGAAGAGAGAGAAAGGACGAAGGTCGTCCCCTATGCTTTAGACGTAGGCTCTACAGTATGCTATGCTGTGTACCGCACCTGAAGTGTGCCTTGCCATGAGTCAGTCAAGGGGTACAAGAGTGATCCAAGAATGGATCACAGGACAGCGGTCAAAGTTATCCTTAGTAACTAGTGGACTAAGGAATTTTCTCGATTATGGAGGTGGTAAAAGAGTTCGTCGTAAAGGGTTACGCCGATGCAAACTTTGACACTAATCCAGATTATTCTGAGTAGTAAACTGGATTCGTATAGTAGAACAGTTATTTGGAATAGCTCCAAAGAGCGTGGTAGCTGCATCTAGGAGATGACATAGAGATTTGTAAAGCACACACGGATCTGAAAGATTCAGACCCGTTGACTAATAACCTCTCTCACAAGCGAGATATGATCAAACCCCATGGGTGTTGGATTCATTACAATCACATAGTGATGTGAACTAGATTATTGACTCTAGTGCAAGTGGGAGACTGTTGGAAATATGCCCTAGAGGCAATAATAAAATGGTTATTATTGTATATTCCTTGTTCATGATAATTGTCTATTGTTCATGCTATAATTGTATTAACCTGGAAACCGTAATACATGTGTGAATACATAGACCACAACATGTCCCTAGTAAGCCTCTAGTTGACTAGCTCGTTGATCAATAGATGGTTATGGTTTCCTGACCATGGACATTGGATGTCGTTGATAACGGGATCACATCATTAGGAGAATGATGTGATGGACAAGACCCAATCCTAAGCATAGCACAAGATCGTGTAGTTCGTCTGCTAAAGCTTTTCTAATGTCAAGTATCATTTCCTTAGACCATGAGATTGTGCAACTCCCGGATACCGTAGGAGTGCTTTGGGTGTGCCAAACGTCACAACGTAACTGGGTGGCTATAAAGGTGCACTACGGGTATCTCCGAAAGTGTCTATTGGGTTGGCACGAATCGCTCGGGAGTACGTCCGATTGACAAAGGGAATTGTATACGGGATTGCTTGAATCCTCGACATCGTGGTTCATCCGATGAGATCATCGTGGAACATGTGGGAGCCAACATGGGTATCCAGATCCCGCTGTTGGTTATTGGCCGGAGAGTTGTCTCGGTCATGTCTGCATGTTCCCGAACCCGTAGGGTCTACACACTTAAGGTTCGGTGACGCTAGGGTTGTAGAGATATTAGTATGCGGTAACCCGAAAGTTGTTCGGAGTCCCGGTGTGATCCCGGACGTCACGAGGAGTTCCGGAATGGTCCGGAGGTAAAGATTTATATATGGGAAGTCCTATTTTCGCCACCGGAAAATGTTCAGGATTTTTCGGTATTGTACCGGGAAGATTCTAGAAGGTTCCATAGTGGGGCCAACCTGCATGTGGGGACCCACATGAACGTGGGTAGTGGGTCAAGGCCCCACACCGATGGTCAAGGCGCACCAAGATTCCCCCTTAGAAGGAATAAGATCATATCCCAAAGGGATAAGATCAAGATCCCTAAAAAGGGGGGATGACAATCGGTGGGGAAAGGAAATGATGGGATTTCTTTCCCCCACCTTTGCCAACGCCCTAATGGAGTTGGAGGGAAAGAAACCAGCCCTCTCCACCCCTATATATAGTGGGGAGGCACATGGGAGCCGCACCCATCCCAAGGTGCAGCCCCTCCCCTCCCCAACACCTCTCCTCGTCCGTTAAGAGCTTGGCGAAGCCCTGCCGGAGTACTGCTGCTCCACCACCACCACGCCGTCGTGCTGCTGTTGGAGCTTTCTTCCTCAACCTCTCCCTCCTCCTTGCTGGATCAAGGCGCCGGAGACGTCCTCGCTCCGTACGTGTGTTGAACGCGGAGGTGCCGTCCGTTCGGCGCTAGGATCATCGGTGATTTGGATCACGACGAGTACGACTCCATCAACCCCGTTCTCTTGAACGCTTCCGCTCGCGATCTACAAGGGTATGTAGATGCACTCCTCTCCCTCTCGTTGCTAGAAGACTCCATAGATTGATCTTGGTGACACGTAGGAAAATTTTAAAATTCTGCTACGTTCCCCAAACATTTTTAACCGGCCTTGCGTCCAGGAAACCCTGCGGGAACCTTCACGGAATGGAGTAGCCACCTGTAGCCCGCTGACCTACTGGTGATACCCGACGCTCGGCCTGGCAGTGGCCACGGTGGACGTCGGATGTGAGGTGTTCCGAGCCTTTTTCGAGCTACGGTAACGGTCTCACTTCTCCTCGCACGACTAGATGGAAAAATAAGTGGAAGGCTAGAGCAACGTCTTCATATCTCTAGACAGCAGCGGCCGCGCATATAGTACGAGAGCTCTAATTACTCAGAGACACTTGTCAAGATTGCTAAGCGAGTCCGATACACAAAAACGTCAAACCTTCACACTGTTACAGGCGAGTGGCATGGGATCCAAAATATGGATGCAGACACACCGTCGAAATACACAAATGTGTATACAGGGTCCAAGGAGCCCCGAAGAACCAAGTCTGGCAACGGTCTGGCCAGTTCAGTCTCTGGTTCGATCCCTTTATCAAGCAGATCATTCTGTCTCAGCCTTGGCCCACTTAGGCCGGGCTTTGAGGTAGCCACCTGACCCCGTGCGATGGTGAAGCTTCTTCTTCGCAGCATTTTTCTTGTTTGTCGCCGACATCTTCTTACTCTTTCCGATGTCTTGTGGGCCACAAATGCGGGCCAGTGATCTCTGATCTTCTCATATTTTCCCTTGAATTCTGGTGTCTCTTCTTTGTCGACAAACCTTTTCAGCTCATTCTTTCCACCTCCTGAATAGGTCTGCCATCTTCTGGCAAGCAGCAGACTCTCTATATACCGTTTAGTTCTCGCCCGATCACTCGGGCAATTTGGACAGCCAGGCGACGAAACAAGCCGGCAAGGGAGGTTAGGGCCAAGCCTTCGAACTCATTCCGACAAGCATGCTCTTTCATGCATAATCATTGGGAATATTAGAACACCCATACGTAGCAGCCTAACTAACTCCCGTAAACACGGTCGTTAAACCCTCAGAGGTCTTGCATTCTTAGGCTGATACCAGTTGAGGATGCTTGTCGGGATCTTGTCCCTAACAAGAACCCCGCACTGAGCAAGCTAAAATGACTTCCTTTGTCCGGATGGGTTCAATCGGTGGCCGTCGCGCGATTGCTGTGATCTCAAACCTTTCATCCGAGCGCAACTTTTTCTTCGGGCCTCGTCTCTTTACCGAAGTTGTGCTCGATCCGGAGGGCTAGAAAAAAGAAGAAAGACGAGAGTTAATTAATATGTGTACATACCAAAACAATGAATGCATCAATTAGCTAGTCTCAGCACAGGCTTAACTAATATATTTACCTGGCCGGACTCTGTTCGGTCACCGGAGCCGTCACCCTGTTCTTCCGGACCTGCTTCTTCACCCTGCTGTTCTTCCGACCTGCTTCTTCACCCTGCTGTTCTTCCAGACCATCATTGTCGTTAAGATAAACGACATGACATCACCTCCGTCTAAGATTATGTCCCGCAACGTCTCTTCTGCTTCCTCGTCTCGTCCGTGCTCCATTGTTTCTGCAAATATATATTACAACATGGCAATTATTACACAAGCATGACAGCACGTGTATGAAGTTATCGGAGTGGACTCCTCGAGAGACGGACAATATATAGCGAACCCCCCTCGGGTTGAAGTTCCGGTAAGAGGGCCCAGAGTCCGCCGGATGCGAAGGGGAGCAAGAGGAGATATCGACAACGGATGGGGATACTTATAGCAGGCCGAGGGATGCAGTGGAAATAATGTGTATGCGAGTAAGGGAGCGCCGCGTAAATATATCGACCCCCCCACGTGTTAGTGATGAGTGAGAAGCCGGACCCCAAAAGAAAAAGAAAGAACGGCATAATATCGACCCTGACATAAGTGTGTCCTGGAAGTTACACAGAGAACGGAGGACACGTAATAATCGACAATCTCGATGAGAGCCTCCACATACACAGTGAGTGAGAAGTAAGTGTATATCGGAGGAGAGCAGGAGTTATAGCGACCCCACGCCACGATGGATTTGAAAGCTTGATACGTGGAGCGAGGGGCGGAAACGGGCATGTAGAGAAGAGCGAAAGGGAAATGAATTAGTCTGGACAAGTCTCTCAGATGACATACGTACATGGAAAAATAGTATTATCGTAGCGGGCGGCGGTGAGAGGGTGTGGGCCGGGCCGAATATAAAGCCGCCCGAAAGCGGGGCCCGCCCCCGCTCACCGAAATGTGGATTGGAAGTTATCGGGAGGCTGTATACGGGCGACACCCACACACCTCGTAGTTGTGCAAGGTCTCCGGCCCCGTGCTGGAGTCCCCATGCAGTAACGACAACGGATGCCGTGATAGCTAGATACCAGTGGGGTGAAGAGGGATAATGTGGATGATGGGCTGGATCAGAGTTGCCGCCCGCGGCGAGGCGAGGCTATCAAATCGGACGCCCCCCCGTAGATCTGAAGTATGAGTCAGGGAAGAGCGCGTTTATATCGGTGACGAAGCCGAACGGATCGAATAGCGGGAGTAATCAAGCGGAAAAGATGGAATAATAGCGGGGACCGGTCTATGAGACTCCCACAGAATGAATATGAAGTAATATCTGGTGAAGTGTGTCATGGTAAATAGTATGCGTAGCGTACGACGAGTAGCTGCCGATAAGTAGTCAATAGATAGACTGAAGTAGATGAATAAGTAGTAAATGATGATGGCTGAAGAGATGTGGAATAGAGTGAAACCGTATAGAAATGATGCTGGAAATAGGTCCTGTTCTATTTGTCATTTGCTCTCTCCTCTATTACCTCTTGACGTGCTCTCCTCTATTTTCTTCTCTTATCTATATCTTGTATCTCGTATTGTGATAGCCCTCTTCGTTCCTGCCTCCCCTACTGCTCTCTCCTCTGGTCCCTCTCTACGTAGTCACATTGGCCTCCTGCACTCTCTTAATAATAATTACATTACAAAGAAAGAGAAGAAAATCTTCGCTTCTAAGAAAGTGTTAGTAGAGTGCCAAGCTGCCCTCATGCAAAAAGCTGGGGGGCAACGTGACGGTATATTGTGGAACGTGGAAATGTCAGTATAGGATTCAAGTGAATGATGAGCTTATTAGCGAGCGATTTCATGAGGTATAATACAAGTAAGTGAGTATAAATGATCTGACCAAGATAGAACTCTCTGAAGCAAAACTGTGGCACCCGACCCTGGACATGGAAACAACAAAAATACCCTGATGAAATTTTTCTGAAGAAAAGGACACCCTGATCTGCTTCTACAGGTATACGATGCCAAGGTATACATGAACAACGAGGGGGTATTATAACTACAAGAGTCCATGTATGTGGAGGCGAAGCGCACCTAACTGATAGTTAATAAGCCGTATAGACATATAATATTGGAAAAAAAGAAGTGCTAGCTAATGTGTATGCAGTAAGGGGCGCACCTATGGACCATATCGCGCGTATATATGGTGGAGAGTTGCATGGAATGTCAGTTGACCTCGCGGCTGCGGGGTGTGGGCCTCAGCAGAGTCCCGTGCGTGCGTAGGGGGAGCATGATGTGGCGACGTGGAAGCGCTTTTCAGTACTGCTCTCGAGGGATCGTCTTTAGGTTATTATGGAGAACAAAACGAGATCTCCCGACTCTGTCATGTAAGGACAGAGAAGTTTCGCTGAGCGTGTCTGAGCTGTCTCATAGCAGTCTCTGTAGCAAGCTGACGTCACGGGGGCGTCCGGCTGTCGTGTCTTGTAAAAATTCCTGTCGGGCGGCTGTATGCCATGCGAAGCGATTGCGAGGACGTGTGCGGACAGCTCACTCAAGGCCCGATAAAATACATGCGCATGAAGCCGACACCAAAAAAGCCTGAGCAAAAGAACCAGCGAAATTAACCGTAGATGCGGTAGGTCAACCGCGGCAACCAGAGCACGAAAAACCAAGCCGAGCCCGGCAGCCACCACACCGGCCGGTGGAGTAAACCAGCACCGGTGGGCCATCGTGGCAGCACCCCCAATTAAATCACCTCGTGCCAAACCAACCTATGAGAGTGAAGGCTCGACTGAAAACGGTAACAAAGTACAAAATTTGGCGTATCATATGTGTGTAATGAGGGATATTATCGTTACTGTCGGTGGCTGTGATGTAGACAGTGTACCCCAACAGTCGTCTCTGCCTTGTGGGTTATCCTATTATAAGACCATTATTTCTCCGATTGGAATCGAGCTTATCTGGCGTCTCTCAAGCTTTTCCAAAGATCGCGCCCCTATACTTTAGAACACAAAACTGGCTTTGACATACCCCCAGTATAGTGCGTTTCCTGATAATCATGTAGTATCTCCCTGTTCATCTCGATCATATATAATACAGTTACTGTGGGTCCTTTAAGATTTAGTACGTAACGCTCCATGTATCTGTCGACTCGGGACTCGTTGGCAAACCGTGCCGGCCACCGTCATGTCGGGTGGCGTTAAAGAGGGGAGCGAGGCGCGTCGCGTGCGCTAATACGGTTGGCCTCGGGAAGACCTAAAACGACGACGGCACGCGGCGAGGCGGACGCCGGAGTTCGGCCATCTCCGCCAACGGCGACAGAGGGCACGGGGAGGGGATCTAGCGGCACGAGCGGCCGCGGTGAGGGAGACCTGAGCACGTTCGAGTGCTCGGACGAGCAGGTCAACGACCACAACGTCGGCGGCGAGCCTCGCGGCGGAGCTGCGTTCGGGCGGCGACGGGGAACGGCGACTACGGCTACTAGGAGAGGCCGAGGAGAGGGAGGAGGTCGAACTCACCGGCGTGGCGCACGAAGGCCGGAAGGACGGCTTAGAGCTGCAGAAGACGTGCGCAGGAGCTGAGGATGAGCGGCGAAGACCGAGATGTTGGACGAAGACGCGAACGGAGGCAGCGGGTGGCTCCACGTTTCCACCTATGGTTGGCACTAGACAGTTCCCAACGGCGGCTGAGGCCCCAGTGGACAAGCCAGCAGACACCCTCAGGGGGCCGCGGTGCCGCCACTGGACGACGGAGCAAGGTGGACGATGACGGGCGCGTTCGGCATGGATGGGGAATCGGGGGAGAGGAAGCGAGCGGGGGCTCTGGTGGGGAGAGGGAGAGGCAGAGAGAGCAAGTGGGCGAGTGGGGAGGAGCCCGAGGCGTCGGGGGGTCTTATCCCTCTCTCGCCGGCGACGGCGAGTGGGTTCGGCGGGGCTACGCCCCTGTTCCGACCCGTCGGGGGAACAGGGAAGGGGACGGGCAGGGGGGACTGGGCTGCTCGCGGTGGGCAATGGTGGGCGGCCTAGGTGGGCTTGGCCCCCAGGGGGCGTCTGACACCCCAGGACTGTAACTTTCCCAATTGGTACTCCCATACTTCTTGCCGCTCCGGCCGCGCGTAGGAGCCTTAATGATCTCCTCGCGGGACGGTTAGGCGTGGGCGGGGGGTTCCTGTTCTTCCTGTCGGTTGTTTCTTAAATGTCATCGATTTCATTATCCATGGCTCAATGGTGGCCATTGGCATGTTGCTCTCTCTCTCTATGCAGTCGTCGGAGCAGATCGAGAAGCTTCTCTCCGGCCCGCGGGGCGCGGGCACGGCGACGACGGGGGCGCCGGGGCGGGCGGCGTCGGGGCAGCCTGGCGGCGTCGGCGTCGTCGGGGGGCGGCAACTGCAAGATGAGAGTGAAAATTTCCTAAGTGTGGAACTTATATAGCAGAGCCTTTAGTCCCGGTTCGTGGCAGCAACCGGGACTAAAGGTGGGCATTAGTCCCGGTTGGTGCCACCAACCGGGACCAAAGGCCACTTTTCAGCAGCCCAAAGGGCGGGAAGCGGCGGCCTTTGGTCCGTTGGTGGCACCAACCGGGACCAACTTGTGCGTGCGCGGCCGTCGAAAGTTCAACCTCGACGTACTAAGAGGGTGTCGCCTAGATCAATTTGCCTGACGCCTCTATGGCGCGACTACGAATCTCTGACTTGCTGCTGTCCGCCCCTCGGTTAACCGGGGACCAAAGGCACTCGTGGGTTGCTAAGCCCAACACCCCTTCCAATGTGAGCGCAACCCACTCTATAACCCTCTTCATCAGTCAGAGGCGTTCAGATCTGCGTCGAACTCTGAGTCGCGACTCGGGCTTAGAATACGCGTTAGCACGCAGTATAGGGCGTATCCTTAGCTCCCTCTACCTGATAAAGACCCCTTCCCCGAAATCCGGAAGGTTCTGCCTGCTCGCAAGCTAGAAAGATCGCGATCTATCAGCGCCCCACTTGTGTCGTCGTACCCCGTCCGCTCGTGCGCTGGAGCTCTCTCCGCTCCCACTTCTGTCAGCTTACGGGCCGCCCGGCGGACCAATGAGGCACAGCGACCACGTCCGTGCCTCTCTCCTCCTGGCCTGAGCCACTTCGCACCCGCCGGCCCACGGGGTAGGCCGCGGAGCCTACAGGTGCGTGTAGGGCACCTACCTGGCCTCCCCCACCTGGGGCGCGGTGCCTAAATACGCATGGTCCCATAGTGCTGCATGAGGTTTTGCGGACGTACGTGACGTTCCCGTGACGAGCTTTAGGCGGCCGTGCGCCACCCTCTTCCCGGGCCACGGTCGCCGTCGCGACTCGGCCGCCTCCTCTGCTCTGTTTTTTTTGCCTTGCCTTGTATTGATTTTATTTTCTTGGTTTTTTTTCTCTCGTAGTAATGCTTGCAGTCTTTTATTCCTGTTATGACCCTGTGCCCACTTAAGTTTTTCTCCAAACGAAATTGAGTAAGGTTTCTCCTGGCTCTTACATGCCAACATCTTGTGTTTCAAACTCTTGGAAAACACATTCTTTTTGCTCCTCTTGTGTTGGGTTCTTGTGGGCCCTCTTGATCCTGTTATTTTCTATTCGTCTCCGGCGATCCTGCTATTCTCCATGACCGACAATACTTAGGTAGTTGCGCGCCCGGGTCGCCGGAGCCTTGTAGTCTCTTGATACTTCTCCGCTCTCTTGTTCTGTGTGGTCGTGTTTCCTGCTCTTACTTATCCTGCTCTTTGGTTTTAGCTGTAATTCCATTTTTGAATCTCCTTTATTGCCTCTCTTCAGCTCTCGCAGACAGATTCCAATAACTTGTTTCTGTGGTGGCCACTCTCAGTTTCACAAATTCTTGGAGATGAGTGTTAAAATACTCTGCATTTTTATGGATCATGTGTGTTGGATCATCTCACAAGTATGTGTCTGCAACACTCTTCGCAAGTGTGGCCTTCCTGCCTTTATGGTACGCGGCAACGCTAATATGTAGAATAGTTACAACAGTTGATTTAAGAGGAGCCGTGATTAATGGTATTACGAGGGCCAAACCATAAGACATTAAAGCTTTGAAATGAACTCTGAAAAAGTTGGCATAGCATGTGCATGTACAAAACGGAGAATGTGTATCATACTCGTCTTGTTACAAAGTTGGCATGGTATCATCATAATAGTTGCGGGAAGAAAGTCTTCACTTTTTCTTCGCTTGTGTCATTTGCTTATTGCGCCGTAACTATGGATAATCTTCATCGTTTATCAGGATGCTTGGGTCAGCCTTGACATTTGAAGGGAGGAATTTCATGAAACTTTTCATAATCTTCAGACATGTCTGTCTTGCCCTCCACTCCCAGGATGATCCCTTTTTCCTGAAAGAACTATGTGGCGCTTTGGCTCATCGTATGATGTATTCGCTTCCTTATCTTTTCTTTTTCTCGGTTTGGTAGACATGTCCTTCACATAGATAACCTGTGCCACATCATTGGCTAGGACGAACGGTTCGTCAGTGTACCCAAGATTTTTCAGATCCACTGTTGTCAGTCCGTATACTGTGGGTCTACCTGTACCCCGCCGCCTGAACAGATTGACCCATTTGCACTTAAACAAAGGGACCTTAAAATCAGGTCCGTAGTCAAGTTCCCATATGTCCACTATGTAACCATAATATGTGTCCTTTCCCTCTTCGGTTGTGCATCAAAGCGGACACCGCTGTTTTGGTTGGTGCTCTGTTTGATCTTGGGCGATCGTGTAAAATGTATTCCCATTTATCTCGTATCCTTTGTAAGTCAATACAGTCAAAGATGGTCCCCTGGACAACAAGTACAACTCATCACAAACAGTGTTGTCACCTCTGAGACGTGTTTCCAACCAACTGCTGAAAGTCCTGATGTGTTCACATGTAATCCAGTCGTCGCACTGCTCCGGGTGTTTGGAGCGCAGACTGTTCTTGTGTTCATCGACATACGGGGTCACCAAGGTAGAGTTCTGTAGAACTGTGTAGTGTGCTTGAGACCAAGAATATCCGTCCCATATTATTGAGTCTCTTCCAAGAGTGCCTTTTCCAGTCAGTCTCCCCTCATACCGCGATTTAGGGAGACCTATCTTGTTAAGGCCAGGAATGAAGTCAACACAAAACCCGATAACATCCTCTGTTTGATGGCCCATGGAGATGCTTCCTTCTGGCCTAGCGCGGTTACGGACATATTTCTTTAGGACTCCCATGAACCTCTCAAAGGGGAACATATTGTGTAGAAATACGGGCCCCAGGATGACAATCTCGTCGACTAGATGAACTAGGACGTGCGTCATGATATTGAAGAAGGATGGTGGGAACACCAGCTCGAAACTGACAAGACATTGCGCCACATCACTCCTTAGCCTTGGTACGATTTCTGGATCGATCACCTTCTGAGAGATTGCATTGAGGAATGCACATAGCTTCACAATGGCTAATCGGACGTTTTCCGGTAGAAGCCCCCTCAATGCAACCGGAAGCAGTTGCGTCATAATCACGTGGCAGTCATGAGACTTTAGGTTCTGAAACTTTTTCTCTGGCATATTTATTATTCCCTTTATATTCGACGAGAAGCCAGTCGTGACCTTCATACTGAGCAGGCATTCAAAGAAGATTTCTTTCTCTTCTTTCGTAAGAGCGTAGCTGGCAGGACCTTTATACTGCTTCGGAGGCATGCCGTCTTTTTCGTGCAAACGTTGCAGGTCCTCCCGTGCCTCAGGTGTATCTTTTGTCTTCCCATACACGCCCAAGAAGCCTAGCAGGTTCACGCAAAGGTTCTTCGTCACGTGCATCACGTCGATTGAGGAGCGGACCTCTAGGTCTTTCCAGTAGGGTAGGTCCCAAAATATAGATTTCTTCTTCCACATGGGTGCGTGTCCCTCAGCGTCATTCGGAACAGCTAGTCCACCGGGACCCTTTCCAAAGATTACGTAGTGTAAATCATTGACCATAGCAAGCACGTGATCACCGGTGCGCATGGCGGGCTTCTTCCGGTGATCTGCCTCGCCTTTGAAATGCTTGCCTTTCTTTCGACATTGATGGTTGGTCGGAAGAAATCGACGATGGCCCAGGTACACATTCTTCCTGCATTTGTCCAGGTATATACTTTCAGTGTCATCTAAACAGTGCGTGCATGCGTGGTATCCTTTGTTTGTCTGTCCTGAAAGGTTACTGAGAGCGGGCCAATCGTTGATGGTCACGAACAGCAACGCCTTAAGGTTAAATTCCTCCTGTCTGTGCTCATCCCACGTACGTACACCGTTTCCATTCCACAGCTGTAAAAGTTCTTCAACTAATGGCCTTAGGTACACATCAATTTCGTTGCCGGGTTTCTTAGGGCCTTGGATGAGAACTGGCATCATAATGAACTTCCGCTTCATGCACATCCAAGGAGGAAGGTTATACATACATAGAGTCACGGGCCAGGTGCTGTGATTGCTGCTCTGCTCCCCGAAAGGATTAATGCCATCCGCGCTTAAAGCAAACCATACATTCCTTGGGTCCTTTGCAAACTCATCCCAGTACTTTCTCTCGATTTTTCTCCACTGCGACCCGTCAGCGGGTGCTCTCAACTTCCCATCTTTCTTTCGGTTCTCACTGTGCCATCGCATCAACTTGGCATGCTCTTCGTTTCTGAACAGACGTTTCAACCGTGGTATTATAGGAGCATACCACATCACCTTCGCAGGAACCCTCTTCCTGAGGGGCTCGCCGTCAACATCACCAGGGTCATCTCGTCTGATCTTATACCGCAACGCACCGCATACCGGGCATGCGTTCAGATCCTTGTATGCACCGCGGTAGAGGATGCAGTCATTAGGGCATGCATGTATCTTCTCCACCTCCAATCCTAGAGGGCATACGACCTTCTTTGCTGCGTATGTACTGTCGGGCAATTCGTTATCCTTTGGAAGCTTCTTCTTCAATATTTTCAGTAGCTTCTCAAATCCTTTGTCAGCCACAGCATTCTCTGCCTTCCACTGCAGCAATTCCAGTACGGTACCGAGCTTTGTGTTGCCATCTTCGCAATTGGGGTATAACCCTTTTTTGTGATCCTCTAACATGCGATCGAACTTCAGCTTCTCCTTTTGACTAATGCATTGCGTCCTTGCATCGACAATGACCCGGCGGAGATCATCATCATCGGGCACATCGTCTGGTTCCTCTTGATCTTCAGCAGCTTCACCCGTGGCAGCATCATTGGGCACATCGTCTGGTTCCTCTTGATCTTCACCAGCTCCCCCCGTTGCAGCATCACCGTATTCAGGGGGCACATAGTTGTCATCGTACTCTTCTTCTTCGCCGTCTTCCATCATAACCCCTATTTCTCCGTGCCTCGTCCAAACATTATAGTGTGGCATGAAACCCTTGTAAAGCAGGTGGGAGTGAAGGATTTTCCGGTTAGAGTAAGACCTCGTATTCCCACATTCAGTGCATGGACAACACATAAAACCATTCTGCTTGTTTGCCTCAGCCGCATCGAGAAACTCATGCACGCCCTTAATGTACTCGCGGGTGTGTCTGTCACCGTACATCCATTGCCGGTTCATCTGCGTGCATTATATATAATTAAGTGTCCAAATTAATAAAAGTTCATCATCACATTAAAACCAAAGTGCATACATAGTTCTCATCTAACAACATATAGCTCTCCAGAGCATCTAATTAATTAAACCATACATTGAAACTATGTAAAACATTTCAATGCGAAAACAAATGCGATCATAATCGCAACCAAGGTAACAATTGATCCAACGGCATAATGATACCAAGCCTCGGTATGAATGGCATATTTTCTAATCTTTCTAATCTTCAAGCGCATTGCATCCATCTTGATCTTGTGATCATCGACGACATCCGCAACATGCAACTCCAATATCATCTTCTCCTCCTCAATTTTTTTTATTTTTTCCTTCAACAAATTGTTTTCTTCTTCAACTAAATTTAACCTCTCGACAATAGGGTCGGTTGGCATTTCCGATTCACATACATCCTAGATAAATAAAATCTATGTCACGTTGGTCGGCATAATTTTCATAAACAATAAATGAACCAATAGTTATAAAGATAATATACATACCAAATCCGAATCATAGACAGGACGAGGGCCGACGGGGGCGGATACCAAAACCATCGCACTATATAAGATGCAATAATAAATGTAAGAAAATGATACAAGTATCTATCTAAACATACAAGTAAGAATATTTTTCCTTTCAGAAAGAAGATAAGAACAAGAGGCTCACCACGGTGGTGTCGGTGATGAGATCGGCGCGGGTGATCGACGGCGGTGAAGACGGGGACGGGGCGTGACGGACCGCTAAATCTAGACAAATCTCGAGGAAAATGGAGCTTGGAGGTCGAGCTTCGAGAGGAGAAAGCTTAAGTAGTGTGGCTCGGGCATTCCATCGAACACCTCATGTGCATAGGAGGTGAGCTAGAGCACCACAAAGCCCTCTCCCCCTCGGCCAGAAAAAACAGAGCACTGTGCTCTGCTCTTGCGCGAGGGGGTATATATAGGCACCTCATTGGTCCCGGTTGATGACATGAACCGGGACTAAAGGGAAGCCTTTGGTCCCGGTTCAAGCCACCAACCGGGACCAATGGTGGTGGGCCAGGAGCGAGGCCATTGGTCCCGGTTCGTCCCACCAACCGGGACCAAAAGGTCCAGACGAACCGGGACCAATGGCCCACGTGGCCCGGCCGGCCCCCTGGGCTCACGAACCGGGTCCAATGCCCCCATGGGTCCCGGTTCTAGACTGAACCGGGACTAATGGGCTGACCCGGCCTGGACCGATAGCCCTGTTTTCTACTAGTGTATATGAAAGTGCAACATATGAGACTCTCTATATGAAGAACATGGTGCTACTTTGAAGAAAAATATATGAGACTCGCTATATCATGGTGATACTTTGAAGCACAAGTGTGGAAAAAGGATAATAGCATTGCCCCTTATTTATTTATTTATTATTTTTTTGGGCCTTCTTTTTTTCTTTGGCCTTTCTCTTTTTTTATTTGGGACAATACTCGATTGAATGATGATCACCCACTTCTATTTATGTACAACTCGATGATTACAACTCGATACTAAAACAAAGTATGAGTCTATATGAATGCTTCCGGCGGTGTACCGGGATATGCAATGAATCACGAGTGACAAGTATGAAAGAATTATGAATGGTGTCTTTGCCACAAATACTATGTCAACTACGTGATCATGCTAAGCAATATGACAATGATGGATGTGTCATGATGAACTAGGTGGAAAGTTGCATGGCAATATATCTCGGAATGGCTATGGAAATGCCATAATAGGTAGGTATGGTGGCTGTTTTGAGGAAGGTATATGGTAGGTGTATGATACCGGCGAAAGTTGCGCGGTATTAGAGAGGCTAGCAAGGGTGGAAGGGTGAGAGTGCGTATAATCCATGGACTCAACATTAGTCATAAAGAACTCATATACTTATTGCAAAAATTTAGAAGTTATCAAAGCAAAGTATTACGCGCATGCTCCTAGGGGGATAGATTGGTAGGAAAAGACCATCGCTCGTCCCCGACCGCCACTCATAAGGAAGACAATCAATAAATAAATCATGCTCCGACTTCATCACATAACGGTTCACCATACGTGCATGCTACGGGAATCACAAACTTCAACACAAGTATTCTTTAAATTCACAACTACTCAACTAGCATGACTTTAATATTATCACCTCCATATCTCAAAACAATTATCATGCTTCAATCTTTTCTTAGTATTCAACACACTCAAAAGAAAGTTTCACAAATCTTGAATACCAAGCATATTATTATTAGGCAAATTACCATGCTATTAAGAGACTCTCAAATTAATTTAAGTGAAGCATGAGAGATCAATAGTTTCTTTAAAATGAATCCACCACCGTGCTCTAAAAGATCTAAGTGAAGCACATAGAGCAAAATTATCTAGCTCAAAAGATATAAGTGAAGCACATAGAGCAAAATTATCTAGCTCAAAAGATATAAGTGAAGCACATAGAGCAAAATTATCTAGCTCAAAAGATATAAGTGAAGCACATAGAGCAAAATTATCTAGCTCAAAAGATATAAGTGAAGCACATAGAGTATTCTATCAAATTTTAATTCATGTATGGCTCTCTCAAAAGGTGTGTACAGC
>NW_024114657.1:0-11471 GCF_003073215.2 Triticum urartu | reverse complement strand
CCTCACCGTTACGACTCAACCATACTCTTCGGATCGGTAAAGTCCTTAATAAAGAGACGAGGCTCTGATACCAATTGAAAGGATCGATATAGTTGACTAGAGGGGGGTGAATAGGCAACTAACAATTTTTAGCTTTTCTTTAACAATTTAAACTTTGCATCAAAGTAGGTTGTCTAGATATGCAACTAAGTGAGCAACCTATATGATGCAACAAAGATAAGTACACAAGCAAGCAAGAGATATATCACAAATAAGCTTGCACAAGTAAAGGCATGAGATAACCAAGAGTGGAGCCGGTGGAGACGAGGATGTGTTACCGAAGTTCCTTCCCTTTGAGGGAAGTACGTCTCCGTTGGAGCGGTGTGGAGGCACAATGCTCCCCAAGAAGCCACTAGGGCCACCGTATTCTCCTCACGCCCTCACACAATGCGAGATGCTGTGATTCCACTATTGGTGCCCTTGGAGGCGGCGACCGAACCTTTACAAACAAGGTTGGGGCAATCTCCACAACTCAATTGGAGGCTCCCAACGACACCACGAAAGCTTCACCACAATGGACTATGGCTCCGCGGTGACCTCAACCGTCTAGGGTGCTCAAACACCCAAGAGTAACAAGATCCGCAAGGGATTAGTGGGGGGAATCAAATTTCTCTTGGTGGAAGTGTAGATCGGGGCCTTCTCAACCACTCCCGAGCAAATCAACAAGTTTGATTGGCTAGGGAGTGAGATCGGGCGAAAATGGAGCTTGGAGCAACAATGGAGCTTAGGGTTGGAAGAGTGGTCAACTAGAGGAAGAAGACACCCCTTTTATAGCTGAGGACAAAAAACTAACCGTTATCCACCTACCAGCCCGCGACCAGCGGTACTACCGCCCCAGACCAGCGGTACTACCGCAAGGCCATGCGGTACTACCGTGAGGAACCGCGGTACTACCGCAGCAGCAGCAGTAGCTAGGGCAGACCTGTAGCACATGGGCTGAGGACGGTACTTCCGCAGGCGCGGTACTACCGCTCCCCCTTGCGGTACTACCGCAAGGCAGGAAACCCCTAGCCTGAGAAGAGCGCGGATAAAAATACATCCGTGCCTACTTCCGCTGGAAAACGGACGAAGCAAAAATCAGATACAGTACTACCGCAGAGGAGCGGTACTACCGCCTGGCAGCTGAGCCAGGCCGCGCACGGTACTACCGCGCAAAGGATGCGGTACTACCGCGGGGGCGCGGATGTAAAAAATACATCCGCCCCTACTACCACGAAGGAGCGGTACTTGGCCTGGGGGCCACGGTACTACGACTCCAGAGGAGCGGTACTACCATGGGCACCTACCATACTACCGCGCCGTAGTATGGTACTACCGCGGGTGCCTGCGGTACTACCGCTCTCCAGGGAGCAGTACTACCGCTAGCCCATCAACAGCAGCCAGGACAAGGCAAAGAGGATAAACGGAGGATGCTCCAAAGTGCAGGGGAAAGGAGGGGACAAGGAAGAAAACGTGTACGTGATGATTCCACCCGAACCTTTCCGACGCAGACCCCTTCTTAATAGTACGGCTTTCCTACGACTCAAATCCACCAAAAAGAAACGTAGAAAAACGCCGTCTTCAATAGTCTTCGAGGGACACCAAACCGTCTTGTGCCTAGCGAAGAAACGTCTGGGAAACTCAAGACACACGATTAGTCCACAAAAGCATTGTCATCAATCACCAAAACACCTTAGGGATAAATATGCCCTTACAGCATGTTTACTAATAAGTTTAAGTTCACCTTTGACATTAGCCATATAATCACCCAAGTGTTCAAGCATATTTGAATTGTATTTCAATTGTCTACCAAAATAAGCATTAAAATCTTCTTGCTTAGCCATAAATTTATCAAACTCATCTAAGCATGGGCTAGCAAATTTAGTAAATGGGATTTCAGCTTTATCATATCTATAGAGAGAATTTACCTTTACTACCTGTGTCGGGTTATCAAGACCATGAGTTTCTTCAATAGGTAATGGATTAAGATTCATATGTTTCTTCAACAGGCGGTAAATTAAGACCATGTATTTCTTCAATAGGAGGTAAATTCTTAACATCTTCAGCTTTAATACCTTTTTCTTTCATAGATTTCTTTGCCTCTTGCATATCTTCAGGACTGAGAAATAGAACACCTCTTCTTCTTCGGAGTTGGTTTAGGAATAGGCTCAGGAAGTGTCCAATTATTTTCATTTGTCAACATATTATTCAATAGAATTTCAGCTTCATCCGGTGTTCTTTCCCTGAAAACAGAACTAGCACAACTATCCAGGTAATCTCTGGAAGCATCGGTTAGTCCATTATAAAAGATATCAAGTATTTCATTTTTCTTAAGAGGATGATCAGGCAAAGCATTAAGTAATTGGAGAAGCCTCCCCCAAGCTTGTGGGAGACTCTCTTCTTCAATTTGCACAAAATTATATATATCCCTTAAAGCAGCTTGTTTCTTATGAGCAGGGAAATATTTAGCAGAGAAGTAATAAATCATATCCTGGGGACTACGCACACAACCAGGATCAAGAGAATTAAACCATATCTTAGCATCACCCTTTAATGAGAACGGAAATATTTTAAGGATATAAAAGTAGCGAGTTCTCTCATCATTAGTGAACAGGGTGGCTATATCATTTAATTTAGTAAGATGTGCCACAACAGTTTCAGATTCATAGCCATGAAAAGGATCAGATTCAACCAAAGTAATTATATCAGGATCAACAGAGAATTCATAATCCTTATCAGTAACACAGATAGGTGAAGTAGCAAAAGCAGGGTCAGGTTTCATCCTAGCATTTAAGATTGCTTATTCCATTTAGCTAATAACCTCTTAAGTTCGTATCTATCTTTGCAAGCTAAAATAGCTAGAGCAGCTTCTTTTTCAAAAACATAACCCTCAGGAATAACAGGTGAGTCTTCATCATCACTTTCATCAATATTATCAGATTCAATATTTTCATTCTCTCTAACCCTAGCAAGTTGTTCATCAAGAAATTCACCAAGTGGCACAGTAGTATCAAGCATAGAAGTAGTTTCATCATAAGTATCATGCATAGCAGAAGTGGCATCATCAATAACATGCGACATATCAGAACGAATAAGCAGAAGCAGGTTTAGGTGTCGCAAGCTTACTCAAAACAGAAGGTGAATCAAGTGCAGAGCTAGATGGCAGTTCCTTACCTCCCCTCGTAGTTGAGGGATAAATCTTGGTTTTTGGATCTCTCAAGTTCTTCATAATGATAAGCAGATATAAATCCCAAGTGACTCAAAGAATAGAGCTATGCTCCCCGGCAACGGCGCCAGAAAATAGTCTTGATAACCCACAAGTATAGGGGATCGCAACAGTTTTCGAGGGTAGAGTATTCAACCCAAATTTATTGATTCGACACAAGGGGAGCCAAAGAATATTCTCAAGTATTAGCAGCTGAGTTGTCAATTCAACCACACCTGGAAACTTAATATCTGCAGCAAAGTATTTAGTAGCAAAGTAATATGATAGTAGTGGTAACGGTAGCAAAAGGTAATGATAGCAAAGTAATGTTTTTGGTATTTTGTAGTGATGATAGCAATAGCAACGGAAAAGTAAATAAGCGAAGAACAATATATGGAAAGCTCGTAGGCAATGGATCAGTGATGGAGAATTATGCCGGATGCGGTTCATCATGTAACAGTCATAACCTAGGGTGACACAGAACTAGCTCCAATTCATCAATGTAATGTAGGCATGTATTCCGAATATAGTCATACGTGCTTATGGAAAAGAACTTGCATGACATCTTTTGTCCTACCCTCCCGTGGCAGCGGGGTCCTAATGGAAACTAAGGGATATTAAGGCCTCCTTTTAATAGAGTACCGGAACAAAGCATTAGCACATAGTGAATACATGAACTCCTCAAACTACGGTCATCACCGGTAAGTATCCCGATTATTGTCACTTCGGGGTTAACGGATCATAACACATAATAGGTGACTATAGACTTGCAAGATAGGATCAAGAACTCTCATATATTGATGAAAACATAATAGGTTCAGATCTGAAATCATGGCACTCGGGCCCTAGTGACAAGCATTAAGCATAGCAAAGTCATAGCAACATCAATCTCAGAACATAGTGGATACTAGGGATCAAACCCTAACAAAACTAACTCGATTACATGATAATCTCATCCAACCCATCACCGTCCAGCAAGCCTACGATGGAATTACTCACGCACGGCGGTGAGCATCATGAAATTGGTGATGGAGGATGGTTGATGATGACGATGGCGACGGATTCCCCTCTCCGGAGCCCCGAACGGACTCCAGATCAGCCCTCCCGAGAGGTTTTAGGGCTTGGCGGCGGCTCCGTATCGTAAAACGCGATGAATTCTTCTCTCTGATTTTTTTCTCCCCGAAAGCAAATATATAGAGTTGGAGTTGAGGTCGGAGGAGCTCCAGGGGGCCCACGAGGTAGGGGGCGCGCCCCCACCCTCGTGGACAGGTGGTGGGCCCCTGGTCTTCATCTTTTGCAAGGATTTTTTATTTCTGAAAGATGTTCCGTGAAGTTTCAGGTCATTCCGAGAACTTTTGTTTCTGCACATAAATAACACCATAGCAATTCTGCTGAAAACAACGTCAGTCCGGGTTAGTTCCATTCAAATCATGCAAGTTAGAGTCCAAAACAAGGGCAAAAGTGTTTGGAAAAGTAGATACGACGGAGACGACACCGGGGCCAAGAGCAAACAAATGCTGACCACTTTGGGCCATCAACTGAGGAAGAGATGGAGGCCGATTTGAAAAGGATAGATGCCATGGAGGAGGATGAAGAAGTTACTTCTCGTTTCCGAGCGGATTCACTATGGGGGAACTACAGAGCTCGGCTATTCCAAACTCGGTCATCCCTTCCAATGTTAGATTTCTTTCTTATGAAAATATGAAAAAGAGTGTTACTTGTTCTCCCGCAGCTATGCAACATCCTTGGGTGAAAGGAGCTTTAGCCGTCACGGGCAAGCTCCGTAAGGAAATAATGGACCTCAAGCAGCAAGTCAATAAGCTCGAGGAAGAGAATCGTATCCTGAGGGGCATCATCGCCAAGAATATCACATCACCACCCCCGAAGAAGGAGACATAAACACATGGGTATGGGCACTCCCCTTGGCAACTGCCAAGCTTGGGGGAGTGCCCCGGTATCGTATCACCATCACTTTTATCTTTACCGTTTTCTTAGTTCGATCCTTTTGGTAATATCTTGATCTAGTAGAATAAAGTTTTAGTATGATCTAGTTGTGAGTTTTGCTTTATGATCCTTCTATGTAATCGAGTCCGTGAGCTATATATAATAAAGATTAGTGTTGAGTCAAGGGCTTGATTATTTTGCTATGATCTTGAGGGAATAGAATAAAAGAGAAGAAATAAAGAGATCATATGGATCTTATGGAGAGTAATGACTTCACATATAAAGAGTATGATGAATAAAAGTTGTTGAGAGTTGACAAACATAGTTTTGGTCATCGTTGCAATTAATAGGAAGTAATAAAGAAAGAGAGGTTTTCACATATAAATATACTATCTTGGACATCTTTTATAATTGTGAGCACTCATTAAAGTATGATATGCTAAAGAGTTGACGTTGGACAAGGAAGACAACGTAATGGGTTATGTTTTCTTACATCTGAGATAAATTATATTGTCATGGATCATCCAACATGTTGAGCTTGCCTTTCCCTCTCTTGCTAGCCAATTTCTTTGCACCAAGTAGAGATACTACTTGTGCTTCCAAATATCCTAAACCCAGTTTTGCCATGAGAGTCCACCATATCTACCTATGGATTGAGTAAGATCCCTCAAGTAAGTTGTCATCGTTGCAAGCAATAAGAATTGCTCTCTAAATATGTATGACTTATTAGTGTGGAGAAAATAAGCTTTATACGATCTTGTGATGTGGAAGAAATAAAAGCGACAGACTGCATAATAAAGGTCCATATCACAAGTGGCAATATAAAGTGACGTTCTTTTGCATTAAGATTGTGCATCCAACCATAAAAGCACATGACAACCTCTGCTTCCCTCTGCGAAGGGCCTATCTTTTATTCTTGTCTTATACTTCATGCAAAGAGTCATGGTGATCTTCACCTTTCCTTTTTACATTTTATCCTTTGGCAAGCACAATGTGTTGGAAAGATCCTGATATATATGGCTAATTGGATGTGAGTTTTCATGAACTATTATTGTTGACATTACCCTTGAGGTAAAAGTTGGGAGGCAAAACTATAAGCCCCTATCTTTCTCTGTGTCCGATTAAAACTTCATAACCATAAATATCGCGTGAGTGTTAGCAATTGTGAAAGACTAAAAGATGGTTGAGTATGTGGACTTGCTGAGAAGCTCTTATATTGACTCTTTCCTATGTTATGATAAATTGCAATTGCTTCAATGACTGAGATTATAGTTTGTTAGTTTTCAATGAAGTTTCTGATTCATACTTGAGTATGTGAATGAATTGTTACTTTAGCATGGGAGATCATATAAATGACAATATATATATATGTTGCTGTTCTAAGAATGATCATGATGCCCTCATGTCCGTATTTTATTTTATCGACACCTCTATCTCTAAACATGTGGACATATTTTTCGATTTCGGCTTTCGCTTGAGGACAAGCGAGGTCTAAGCTTGGGGGAGTTGATACGTCCATTTTGCATCATGCTTTTATATCGATATTTATTGCATTATGGGCTGTTATTACACATTATGTCACAATACTTATGCCTATTCTCTCTTATTTTACAAGGTTTACATGAAGAGGGGGAATGCCGGCAGCTGGAATTCTGGGCTGGAAAAGGAGCAAATATTAGAGACCTATTCTGCACATCTCCAAAAGTCCTGAAACTCCACGGGAATTATTTTCAGAATATATAAAAAATATTGGGCGAAAGAAGTACCAGAGGGGGCCACCCACCGTCCACGAGGGGTGGGGCGCCCTACCCCCCTGGGCGCGCCCCCTGCCTCGTGGGCCCCCTGTCGGTGTCAAAACCGGCGGATCTCGGGTAGTGGGTCCCGAACTGTGCGTCTAGGCCAGATGGTAACAGGAGGCAGGGAACACGATGTTTTACCCAGGTTCGGGCCCTCTTGATGGAGGTAAAACCCTACGTCCTGCTTGATTAATATTGATGATATGGGTAGTACAAGAGTAGATCTACCACGAGATCAAGGAGGCTAAACCCTAGAAGCTAGCCTATGGTATGATTGTTGTATGATGGTTGTATATTCTATCGACTAGCCTGGCCCTGGTTTATATAATGCACCAGAGGCCTAGGTTAACAAGAGTCCTAGCCGAATACGCCGGTGGGGAGAAGTCCTTGTCTTGATCGCCAAGTCTTTGTGGAATCTTCCTTGTATGCGGCAGCTGTCCGAACTGGCCCATGAGTATACGGCCATGGGGGGCCTCGGCCCAATCTAATAGATCGGGAGACGACGTGGTGAGTACACCCCTAGTCCAGGACACCGTCAGTAGCCCCCTGAACCGGTCTTCAAGTTAGGGACGCTCCTCGATTCTTCCGAACTGTTCTTCATCTTCGGTCGTCGGTCTTGAAAACTGGTTCAACAAATCTTCTCATCTTCGATCTTGAGGATCGCCGAAATGCATTCGACGAGTTTACACGTCGGGTATCCGAGGAGCCCCTTTAAGTTTCCGGCCTTTATCAATGCCTTGTTTATTTTTATGCCACACCTCGGGTTTGAAGTTGTTCCCGGGAGGCAGGGTCCTCTTGCGTCCGAGCTCCAACGCCGGACTGCATTCGAGGTATCTTTTGCAGCCGAGCACCAACGCCGGACCGCTTCCCAGCTCTAGCGCCGGAATGTATCCGAGCTCCAACGCCGGACTATGTATCCGAGCTCCAACGCCGGACTGTATATCCGAGCTCCAACGCCGAAATATATCCGAGCTCCAACGCCGGACTGTATATCCGAGCTCCAACGCGAAATATATCCGAGCTCCAACGCCGGACTGTGTCCAGGCTCCAATGCCGGACTATATCCGAGGTGTCATATCACCTTGGTTCAAAAAAGTTGAAGGAGTTTAGCCGAGCTTAATGCCGGAAATGCCCTCTATGGAGCCAGCCACTAGCGCCCGAGCTTTATGCCGGACTGCTTCCGAGGTGGTGCACCACCCCGACTATGGGCCGATTTTTTGTCAATATTTTTTATTGGTGCAATTTATTCTCTGCCGAGATATATAGCCAGTAGCCCTCAAGGTGTGTATCGGTCTAAAACCCGAGATGCACATGAAGGATGACGTAAGACCGCTGATCCCAGTAGCCGCTGAGACTCAGGTTGATTTGCAAAATCGGCCTGAGGATCAAGTCCTAGCTCGGCAGAATACTTCGGGACACTAAAAGCGGCGTGCTCAGTCCTCGAGACTCAGGTTGGGTGCGGCCGACCAACCTGAGGATCAAAATCTCCTCGGAAACTATATTGCACATAAAATTTTCTGCATTGGACAAGCAATGCAGTAGCCCCCGAGACACTGGTCGGGTGGCAACACCAGATCAGGGGATCGATGTGCCCCTTTAATATTTGTAAATAATAAGCCCGAAGCCCAGTAGCCCCCGAGCCTTAATGCGGGCACGGGTGGCCGAATTAAGGATCAATATCCATAGTAAAATCACAAATTATGTGTAATGACTCTATGTATCCAAGTACTTTACGTCATTAATGCTCGGATCCGCATTGTACAAAACTTTGTTGACCGACCATCGGCTTCCACCTCCTCGGCCAGTAGCCGAGGAGTGTTTGTCCTACTTTATAAAGCCTTTATGAGGGCAAAGATTTACAACAAACAAGGCAATCTGGCCATACGGTTTTATAAACAAAGGTACGCAGAGAGTTATATTACTGTTTAACAGAAGAAATGTCTTCCAAAGAAAATAGTCCCGCTATCGGTTCCTTTCTTTGGGTTGTCATGCTAAGCATGATCATTAAACCTCAGCTCTAATGTAAGAGCAAAATATTGAGGATTTAGTTTGGGAGGCCAGTTAATAGCCCCCGGTAGTGTTCGGCGACAGTCGGGGTCAAGCCGTAAACACTTCGGCCAATGTTATGAACGGCCCATCATTTAACATAGTCATCGGATCGCTGACCAGTTTACGCTTATTGTGAAAGTCAGTTTTCGGCTTTCTCCACTGAGGTGCTTAACCATGTGAGCTGGAAGCACAATCGCAGTGGTTCTCCCTTTGCACGCCTAGCCGAACAAAACGGAACGTAGGAAGCAAGTGCAGGAGCCGGGCAACCCAACTATTGACCGAAGACACAATTCGAAACCGATGCATATATAGCAATATCTGAGAATGTTTTTGCCGAATCCCTAAAGGTGTCCGGCGTTGCACTGCGAGACTAATGCTGGAAAAGCACAAATAGTTTAAAAGTGCCAAAAAGCTTGGAAAACCAAGAAACGTCAGTAAAAACATGACGTCCGAACAATATCAAGTGTTCGGTGCCAATCCGAAAGTTGGTCTTAGAAAAAAGAAGTGCTTCTGTCGTGCTTTAACATGATACATCCTATCTCAAGACTTCGAGCGGGTCAGCCTACGGCTTCAACCTCCTATCCCGAGGGCGGAGTACTTCTCATCAGGCCAGTTTAGCAAACTAAACTCTAGCGGCTTTGAGAGAGAAATTAGGCTCCCCGGCTAGTGACCGCACACTCGTGTCGAAAAAAGGAGTGATAAATAATAATAAAACTTTGCAACGACTAAGAAGAAGAACACTTATTATAAAACGGCTCAAATAAACTTAAGAGCCCCCAAGTGACTTGGGTAGAAGAATGATTGCATGTACCGAAGTACTTATATCATATCTATGTTCAACCGAACTTTAAACGCGTCTTAACCGACCGTCAGCTTCTCCCTCTTCGGTCAAGGACCGAAAAGTGTTATGTACTCCATCGGTCGAGAATATCGACGGTGTTTCCAATAACCAGGCAATCAGGCCATAAGGCTGTAACAGACAAAGCGCGCTCAGGGAACTTATGCTATATTACCGTGAAGTGTAAGAAGCATCTTCGAAGAAAATAGTACCCCCACCGATACCTTTCTTCGGTGCTCATTGTTATTATGAGACTTGTGCAATAGATTTTTTGTACTCATGAGTTCCGTTGTGTGCCGACCATCATTGAAAACTATAAGAGCGCTAGCTTTCGGCTTCACCCAGTCTGAGGTCCGGCTCGGGTGACCCGATCGTGACAATCGCAGAGGTGCTCCCTTTACTCCCTAGCCGAACAATCGGGAACGTAGGGGTAAACACAGGAGCGAGGCAACCCAGCTTGCAAATCGCTTAAGTCAATATGGTGCATATTGTGGCGTAATACACGAACAAGGAACGAAGCCGTACAAGTATAATCATATGCAACAGGAAAAGCTTCATAAAGGAAGCCCCCAAGTAAACGGGGTATTTGAATTTATGCGTCACAAACAAAGTTTGGACAAGGAAATTTTTTACAAGCAACTTTTTTCCAAAAAAGTATAATGCTTGGTCGAACCGAACAAAGTTAGAAATTAAAGCTTTGAGCATGAAAGCGACTTAGCTGGTTAATGTGTTCGGTATTGATGACGCGGTCCGAGCTTGATGCGGGGCAAGGTTCCATCCCCCAAGCCGGTCCCGAGGTGGCGGAGCGGAGAGCTCGACACGCCGAAGTGGTGACATAGCACGGTCAATGCAGACCGGCAGAGTGACGCCGAAGTCCCCGGATCATTTTCCTGTGCACAAAAAATAGTGCAAACCGGAGATAATAGTAATAATGATAATTAAAAAAAATGTTGCATAATAAATAATTTATGCAAAGTGAGGAATAGAAGAAATATGGCCTGGCGCCGAAGTCAATGTCGATGCAGGGCGTCGGCGTGATGTAGTAAAGGCGTGGCAAAGCCTGAATTCACAGGTCGGTCCGAGCTCCGGATGCGGCGTTCGCCGGACTATGTACGGAAACTGATCGAACCACCACGTGACCGTCGTTAATGCGGTCACCATTTGATAGACCTGTGTACATATCATGGACAAACCAGAGTAATATTTCCTTGGGAAAAATGAACCCAAACAAGCAAAAAATACTGGGATTAATAGCACCTGGTTTATTTGTTGTAGCAATCCGAAGGAAGGTGATTCCCAAAATTGGGACTCGCTCCGCACACCCATTGCCTGATGGGCGATAAAACGATGCATGGCAATGCTGGTAAAGGTTGACTCGCCGAGGCAAAGCCCTCGGCCCAGCTAACGTGACGGAGCTGGTCGGCTAGTGACGCCGAAGTGTCCGGAGTAGGTTGATGAAGAGATGGCGAAGCCCCCGGTCCAGCCGAGATGTCGAAGCCTCGACGTCAGCCGATGAGTCGAAGTAGGTCGGCGTGATGGACACCAGCTTGAAGAAGCGATAGTGCGGCCCTGTCGATGCAGGTCGTGACGTGGTCGATGCCGGCTTGATGAAGCAACCGTG
>NW_024114656.1:0-9672 GCF_003073215.2 Triticum urartu | reverse complement strand
ATCCAAGAGGTCACCTTGGTCGCGTCCCCTCGAGGGGGAAAATAATTCCAGTAACTTGCCATTGAACTTTTACTGAGTAATCTGACAGAAGTAACACACGCCATCACTCGCGAAAATCCAGATTTCTGAGAAGCCCCATTTGAGAAGGCCTCTCAAGAAAGTCCCAATCACCCGATCATAGCCTTTTGAGAGATCCAGTTTATACGCACATTAAGCCGGAGAATTCTCCTTCACTGATTGGATGTGATGAATGCACTTAAAGCAATGATAAGTTATCAGAGATGAGTCTCCCTGGTATAAAAGCAGCTCTGGTTC
The DNA here is from genome assembly GCF_003073215.2 of Triticum urartu. Taxonomy (NCBI): domain Eukaryota; kingdom Viridiplantae; phylum Streptophyta; class Magnoliopsida; order Poales; family Poaceae; genus Triticum; species Triticum urartu. Next base: position 9,357 of record NW_024114656.1, on the reverse strand, counting down.
TCTGAGATTAAGTTCATTTAAGCAACGGACGCAACTATTCACATGCACTTCGACACAATCTTATAAACCACCATTGGCACAACTTATTGGGGCGAAAATCCTTTTAGTTCCTTGGGGTGAGGAACTTTAGGGATCACACAATAGATGTATCATTTATACCTCGGCATATCCCGGGTGCTTAAAAAACTCCTGAACTGCAGCAGTGATCTCCGTTTAAGCACAGCCCAATTGCGTTGAATAAAAAACGGCGCAGGAAGCCATCACGGTCCAGGGGCCTTCAGGGGCCAATTTGGAAGAGGGGCGTCAGAAATTTCCTGCTCAGAAAACGCCTTGCCAGAGGGCCTCATTCATCTCCAAAGTTACTTTAGGAGCTATGCAGTTAAGAACCTCATCTGCGACCAAGGTAGGATCTTTGGTGAAAATCTCCTTGAAGTAGGAGGACGCCATCCTCTCCATCTCCGTAGGAGCCGAGCACCAGGCGCCATCCGCCTTTAACAGGCGCTGGATATGATTTCGCCTAGCTCTCCACACGGCCCGGTGATGTAGATATTGAGTATTACGTTCCCCCTCCTTCAACCATGTGATATGGGAACGCTGAAGCCACATCATTTCCTCTCTGTATAACAACTCGTCTAGCTGGTTCATCTTGGCTCGAAGGAGAGCCCGATCCGCGCCAGAGAGCTGTAGGTCAGCAAGTTGAGATCGTAGGAGTTCTATCTCCTTCAGGACATTTCTGAAATTTGCAGAACTCCATTGCTTCAGGTCTGTCATGAGCTGCTTTAAATCTAGCTGGTTCAGGTTCCCACTAGGTTTGCTAGTAGCCCATGATTTTGCAATTATCTCCGGGAGCGCCTGATGCCTTTCCCACATGATCTCGTACAAGCCTAGATCATCGAGCTCACAGAGAATAAGACAGTCTCGAAAGGCTGCCATATAGGGTTCTTCTCGCATCGTCCTAGACAGATGCTCATGTTGCCACAAAGCTTCGTTGAAATCTCCACAAACGAACCAAGGTAACGGGGATGCAGCCCGTAGTCTAGTTAGATGATCCCACATGTTATGTCTGTTTTCAACTCGTGGTTCCCTGTAAACAAAAGTACCCCTCCACTCTGTACCAGCACCAATATCTGCTACTGACACATCAATGTATCTCTAACAAGAATCCAGGACGGTGACTGAGAGAGATTCGTCCCAAAAGATCGCTAAACCTCCACTCCGACCGTCGCTACACACACCATGGAAACCCTTCAGACCAAGTCTCCATCTCAGTTTCTCCACTTTATTTGACGCTTGCCTGGTTTCGCAAAGGAAGACAAGCTTGGGGTTATTGGATTTTGAGAGGGCCACAACCTCACGAACTGTCCGGCGGTCCCCCCCCCGGCAGTTCCAGGATAGGATCGTCCGGCGGTCCTCCTCGAGGGAGGCCGCCGATTCTTCCCCAGACACCGACACCTTTTGCGAACTGATCTTAGCTCTCTAACTGTTTGAGCTATTGGTAGGAGATGTATTTTCCCCCCATCCTCCCCAAAACCTTGGGTTAAAGCTAGTGTTGTGGGCACAGCTCCCTTCTGATTACCCACCGCTTCCAGCTCCAAGGCCAGGCGCTTCCACGCCCCCAGATCCACCTGCATATCCATGCCCACCTGTTTCGATGGACTAGTGGCCGTGTCAGCGAGATCGGGGTCCTAGACCTTTTGCACACCCTTCTCCCTTGATGGTGTGAATTGTTGTTGTTGCTGCTTATCATTGCCACGCCAAAACTCATCCATTCTTGTTTTATTTGGCCCATCTGCATAAAGCCAAGGACTAAACTTCCTATCCTTTTCATCATGAACGCCAGAACCACACTCCTTATGATCATGTCCAATAAGGCCACATACGCTGCAGAAGCGAGCTAGCTTTTCATAACGAACCAGGAACACTTGCCTTTCTTCTCCACGGACAATGCTCACGAACTTTGTGAGGGGCTTTCGGATATCATGGCGAACCCTAACCCTCACATAGTCACCACGTATATTCCCGTTCAACCTCATCTCCATGATCTCACCAGATTTCCTCAGCAAGGATTCAACTATGTTCTTCTTGCAAAACCCATCGGGCAACTTGTGAATCTGAAGCCATATCGGCAAGAACAGCATGGGCACATCTTCCGCCTTCGTGAATCCATCATACGGGACCATCAGCACCGCTAAATTCCTGAACAGCCAAGGCCCTTGTTCCACCAAACGCTCCCAATCCCCGAGGCACTCCGCCTGCACCACGAACACGTTCGGTCCGATGGGTCTGAACCTCACAGGCTTCGCTGTGTTCCATGCCGCGCGCATATCCTTGTAGAACGCCGTCGGACTGAAACTCTTTTGTGTGTGAACCCTAGCTAGGGCTAACCAACGCACTCCCTCGTTCACGACCGGATCGTCTTCCTCGATGATCAGATCGTCAAATTCCTCCTCACCCAGGTTGAGTTGTTCCATGAAGTCACTCAGATCTGAAGCTTTGGCGGCGCCGCCGCCAACGCTAGTACCAGACAGGGCATCGGCTACCGGCTCCATCCCCGCTAGCAGAGAGGACGCACCGATCAGGGCCTCGCCAACCTCGGCGGAGGGGTCAGCAATCCGTAGGGGAACTCATGGGCGATGCGATCGCCAGCGAGGAGAGAAACCCTAGCCTTGGCGTAGGGGAAAGAAAAAGTTCTTAAATGCTCATCCTACCTAAGTGCTCATTGTGTTTGTGCCGACTTGATGCTTCATTTTGAGTTAATAAAACCACCCCTTTATCGGGAAAAAGAAACGCGTGTTTTGCACGTATTCAGCCACGACAGCTACACATATGCTTCGAATTTTAGAACCCTCGTCGCAGCTTGTGATTTCATTAGGATAAATTTCACATCATGATCTGACATCAGTATGAGATCAGTTTTGCCATCGGAGGATCTAACGCATGCTCCACTACCGTGTCATCAATGGGGCTAGGTATTTTTTTACTGGAATTGGAGCCGGGCTTTAAACAAGAAGTTTATAGAACAAGCTGGAGCCATGTGACGACTCGTCCGCCGTCCCTCCCGTCCCTCGCGTCGCCCCTAGGGCGACTCGGGGGAGTTTAGGGTTTCCCCCCGCCGCCTCCCCCACCTCCCCCACCCCCCTCGCCGCCATCGGAGTCAAACGTCGGCGGGAAAGCCAGCGCGGGCGCCGGGGAAGGTGGCGGTGGGGTCTTCGGCGCTTCTTCGCGGAGGCCATCGGATCCAGCGGCAGCGCCCTGCTGGCGTGGCGTGCGGCGTGCCTGAGGGTTCGGCCGTGAGGACGGCGAGCCACAGGCGTGCCAGATCTGGAGGTATTGCCCCTTCCCTTCCATGCATCCTTCCCAGTCCCCGTTCGGTTTGGATCTTGCCGGATCCACCTCCGGTGTGTTCTTGGTGGAGCAGATCGGTGTCCGGGGAAACCTTGGCCGCCTTGGCTGGCCGGCAGCGGCGACGCCGCTTTTTGGCGCCGCTTTCCTCCTTGGGGGCGCTGCTGAGGGCACCATCTCTCCACTCCGACCCATGTCCGGGTGAAAGCCCAAGATCCGATGCGGATCGGGCGTCGGCAGCGCCCCGTGCACCGTAACCTTCCTGGAGGCGACGCCAAGGACATTGGGATCAGATGGAAGGGTCTGCAAGTGAGGGGTGGGGGTGTGCTGCCTCCCTTTCGGTGGAGCAGTGTTTCTTTCTACATATTCTTGGCGGCGGCTCTTGGCAGCATGGAGCAGCGGAGGCTTGGCGTCAGATGTGTGGTGACGGACACGCGCAGGAGGTCGACGCTATCTGGCGTCGTGGTGGCGTCGGCGGCAGCGAGACCGGGCAAGGCCGATGCAACAGTACAACTCTGAAGATGGATATGTGGCAGGTGGCTGTGGCGGCCTCATATCCGGCAGGCATCCTGGTTGAGGAGCACGCCGGACTGGTGGGTGCCCATACTCGGCAGGTGTCCTGGTTGGGACCTCAGGTCTTAGATGTTAGGTTTGGCTGCGAGGTCTGTTTGGTATTAGGCCCAGACCATCAGCGCCCCTTCATCAGTTAGATAGGAGTAGCGACAGAGGTTGCGAAGATGGTGGCTTTGGTCTTATTGTTGTACGACTTTGTAAGGTCTTGTGTTAATAATTAATAAATTGGCCGTATGCATCGTCCAGATGCAGAGGCCGGGGGTATTCCTCCTTTTCTGAAAAAAAACAAGAAGTTTATATGAATCTCATAGCATTCTACACAATTTTTTATACAAGTTCCTTAGGTTCCAGACATCGACCTATGAATTTCTATAAGACATTAAGACATTCCATTCCTTCATAATTTGCAGGATTCTAAACACGAGCTCAAACAAAACTACAAAATTGGAAACATTTCTTGTACAAGTAGAGATTTATTTGGCCGTATTTTCTTTTTATGTTGTGGAGTTTTAGTTAGGTCGCATCCAAACTCTCTACACATTATTGACGCTATAGGAAGATATTCTGGCTGCAATATAGTGTTTCTTTAGATGTGCAGGACAAGTCGTGTCTATCTCTCATCCCCTCTCTGTCCAATCAAAGAAATGGTTTCCTGCAAAACTTATGTAGGGCATCCAAACAATATCTAAGTGTAATTTATGTCTTTCCCATTTCTGTAAAACACACAAGACGTAACAATTCCTATTTTTTTCCTATTTTCAAATTGGGCCAATATATTTGTTGTATACATTATTACCACTGCATACCACGGATTTCTGTTTGACCATGTTTGCAACATCCAAAAGATATGTTCATTCTCATATAATTGTTGCACCTAGATTGCCTCCACACATCTATTTCCATACATCCCCTTTAACTTTTATGTGAATGGTGTAACTATTATAAAGATGAACTACTCTGATAGGTGGATCATCACTAAGTAACTGTGCATGATAAAGTCCTAAATGTAAAGCGGGATCCTTTCACTTCTCAGCCCCTATACATAACGAGCATGAATGGAGCAACCAGTATACGGGACATGCTATTTGCCACCGGGTTACTGCTATTCTGTAAGCCAGTACTGTGATCCATTTAGCAACAAGCAGGCCACTTCGTTGGCCGTGATCAGGCATGTGAGGCATTGGGATCATTTCTGTAAGAGTAATAGTATATTTACCAAAACTGGGTGTGCTCCAGTATGAACAGGATTTGGATTCCCACGAGATCAAACCTCATCTTAGTGTTCAGTTTCCACTTAGAATTCTGTCCACATGAATGTGAGACCAACAATGGGTAGTGCGGGTCTTTTCCGGATCTGCTGCACTCTCTTCAACAATTCAAACAAAAGCTGAAGGCTTGCTCCCTGTAGGCCGATAAGAACAACTGGTTGTATAGCTTGTAGATCAAATCTATGCATTTAGCATTGTTGGTGTTGAGTATATTATGTACGTGTATATTGTGTATTGAGCTCATCTTCTGTTTCCTTTGTATAGTCAAGGTTGTGGCCCCTGTCTATACTCATATATACGTGCCTGGTGCACCGATCAATACAGTGTGTTTGCACAGCCTATACTTCATATTCTACATGGTATCTATCGCGGATCGGTCGACCTAATCCTAGCCGCAGCCGCCGCGCGTCCTCGCGCCGCTGCCGCCGCCACCCGCCGCCGCGCGCCCTCCGCGCCGCCGCCACCGTCGCCGGTCGCCGCTACCCCGCCCACCTCATGCCGCCGCCGCGCGTCCTCCGCGCCGCCACGCGCCTTCCGCGCCGCCGCCGCCACCTCCGGTCGCCGCTGCACTCTGCTCCCCGCTTCCGCAACCTTCTCCTTCCAACCCTAACCCTTGCTGTCGCCGTCGCGCCTCCCTCGCGCCGCCGCGCCGCAGCTCTTCATAGCCGCCCTTCCCCACCCCCGCTCCTGCCCTCTCTTCATCTAGCCGCTGCGGCCACTCATCCGCACCGCCGCCGCTCCTCTTACCGTCGCCACCCCGGCCGCCGCCGCCTTCCTGGCCACGTCGCCGCGCCTCCTTCCCTAGCCACCGCCATCGCCGCTGCAATGTCTTCTACTGCGTCGTCTCCCTTCGGCCCATGTACGCGGGCGCTCCGTCTCCCTTCACCCACATGCAGCCGGCGCCGCCAATGGCCGGCGGCCACGCTCCACCCACCCTGGTTCAGCCCCTCGGCGGCTACACCATGCCGACGGCTTTCCCGGCAGGCCATCCGGCCAACTTCGACGTGCTGCCAGCAGCCGACCGGTGCCGGCTCCGCGGCTCTGCCCGCCCCGCCGATGGCCGGCCATGCTCCGCCCGCCCCGGATCAGCCCTACGCCGGCTTCTCCTCGCTGCCGGTCTCCCCCCATGGGGCCCTACTCCTTTGGCTCACTCGGCCTCATCACCGAACCCCTTTGGCATCGGCGGCGCTTGGTACATGGACTCGGGCGCCACCGCCCACATGACATCTCATCCCGGTACCTTAAACTCCTTCACTCCGGTTCATACTCCTACTCGCATCATCGTTGGTAACGGTTCCTCTCTACCTATCACACATGTTGGTCGTACTTCGTTTCCTTCCACATCTACGCCTGTCACCATGTCTAATGTTCTTGTTTCTCCTGATTTAGTTACGAACCTTGTCTCTGTTCGTCGTCTTGCTCGTGAGAATCCCATTTGAAAGTGCTAGTGATCGACTAGAGGGGGGTGAATAGGCGATTTTTATGAAAGTCTTCTAAACAGGGAAGTTTTGAAGAAAAACGATAGAAGTAAACCTATTACCACGCAGCGGAAGGTAGACTACACTAGCAAACCTTAGTCAGGTAATCAACAAAGTGAAAGCACAATGACTTATAGTAGCTAGGCAGTAAGGATCAGGTAGGAAGATATTGTGAAGCCAATCAGAACACGCAGTCACTCAGTGAAGACAAAAGATAATGCAGTCATGCAATGACTTCACAAGGACCAACAGTAAGTAAAGGAAGGGAAGGATGAAACCAGTGACTCGTTGAAGACAATGATTCTTGTTGGACCAGCTCCAGTTGCTGTGACAACTTGTACGTCTAGTTAGGGTGGCGGCTAGGTATTTAAACCTGAGGACACACAGTCTCCGGACACCCAGTCCTGAACACGCAGCTCAGAACCCTTAGTCCTCACCGTATTCCCCTTGAGCTAAGGTCACGCAGACCTCGCCCAATCACTCTGGTAAGTCTTCAAGGTAGACTCCCAAAACCTTCACAGACTTCGTTCACCGGCGATCCACAATGACTCTTGGATGCCCAGAACGCGACGCCTAACCGGCTGGAGGATTCACAGTCCTCAAGTGTAATAAGTCTTCAGATCACACAGACAGGACGACTTAAGTGATGCCTAACACTCTTTGGCTCTGGGTGGTTAGGACTTTAGCCTCGCAAGGAATTCTCTCTCAAAGGCTTCGAGGTGGGTTGCTCTCAAACGACAACAGCCGTACTTTAACTCTGAGCAGCCAACCATTTATGGTTGTAGGGGGTGGGCTATTTATAGCCACTAGGCAACCCGACCTGATTTGTCCGAAATGACCCTGGGTCACTAAGGAACTGACACGTGTTTCCAACGGTCAGATTTCAAACACACAGGCAACTTTACTTGGGCTACAAGCAAAGCTGACTTGTCCAACTCTGGACAAGATTCGCTCTCATAGTCTTCACTCGAAGACATAGGATTTTTGGTTAAGCATCACTTCAGTCATTCTGACTGGTTCTCTTGGACCCCACTTAACAGTACGGTGGTTCCTATGACTCAACAAAAGAAAAAGAGCTACGAAAGATCTAAGTCTTCGAGCTCCATAGGCTTCATGCGATGTCTTCTCTTGTCATAGTCTTCAATGTGAATATCTTCATATACCACCTTTGACTTCAATGTCTTCATACATTTTTAGGGGTCATCTCTGGTAGGAAAACCGAATCAATGAGGGACTTCTACCTGTGTTATCCTGCAATTCTCACAAACACATTAGTCCCTCAACTAGGTTTGTCGTCAATACTCCAAAACCAACTAGGGGTGGCACTAGATGCACTTACAATCTCCCCCTTTTTGGTGATTGATGACAAACTAGTTGAAGTTTTCAACGGGGAATATAATATGTGAAATTGTAAAGGATAAGAAATTGTCTTCATAAGTTGTAAGGGCTCCCCCTGAAGATGTGCATATAAGTAATTTGCTTTTGGAATGCAAATGCACATGGCAGGTTGTACTTGTGGAGATCCTCTTCAACTTATGATGACAATTCATCATGCATGAAAAGTATGTGAAGATAATGACATGCATAATGGAAAATGGACGTCTGCAAAATGATCTAAGTGCGGAATTTATCGTCGCACATGCGGAATTTATCATCGCATCACAAAGTAGCAAATGAGTAGCAGACGACCATCGAGTTTAAGTGTTACAACTCAAAGAACCAAATGTATCAAAACGAGAGTTGTAAACACTAGGCAAAACATAAAGTAACCGCCCATATGGACCCGCTTGAAGACTATCAAACTCATATGCTTCTCCCCCTTTTGTCAGTAAGGACCAAAAAGGTTTGAAGACATAGAGCATCTACTCGTTCCCATGAGGAGTAGGTGAAGTAGCAAGGTCGTCGGTGTTGTTAGGCGGTGCAGACGAGCTCGGGGCAGTGTCGAACGCGTGCTGAAGGAGGGGCGGTGAAGTAGCATCGTCTTCGTCCTCGATCACTCTGGCATTCACAGTTGCCGCAGAGGAAGAGAACTCAGAGTCTTCAAGTGAGGGAGTTCGTCGCAGCACAGCCCTTCGGGGAGGTGTGGAGTCAAACTTGAAACGTTCAGAGAAGCCATCCTCTTGAAGATCATCCTCAGAGCACATAAGCGTCAGCCCTTTCCATGTACGCCGACAAGTTTCATGGGCAACAAAGGCATTCTTGGTGGCAAGGTTGCGAATGCGGTTGACATCCACCAAGAGGCTGTGCATTTGGCGCTTCAGCCAGTCATGATGCCTATCCTGTTTCTGATGAAGAGCAACCAGAAGCTCTCGGTCATTGAGAACACGAGATCGCTTCTTGGGCCGTTGGGCAATAGTGCTTTCAGTGGCTTCAGTGAGGGCACGATGAGGTGCGCGTGTAGTGCCAGCCAGAGGATAAACACGAGTGACTGCTTCAACTCCTTCAATGTTCTGAGAGAAACTTTGATGCTCCGCATTCTGAAGACTAAGAGGCTCCTTGGCAGGCTCTGGATAGAGGGCTTCAACGGACATATCCACGTCAGGCATAAAGATCCGATGATTGCGAGCAGAAGGCTGATATGAGATAGCTGAGTGGAGTTTGATCAGCCGCATTATCCATGGAGCGTAGAACTTCAAGCCAAAAAGGATCAGATCCTGAAGCAGCAAGTTGGCGGATGAAGAAGTCTTGTGCGTTGA
>NW_024114655.1:0-15768 GCF_003073215.2 Triticum urartu | reverse complement strand
ACCGGGGTCCGCAGTTACGGTCGTAGACGTTTGGTAGCACACAAAGTGTTCCTCCGGCAAACGGGAGTTGCATAATCTCATAGTCATAGGAACATGTATAAGTCATGAAGAAAGGAATAGCAACGTACTAAACGATCGGGTGCTAAGCTAATGGAATGGGTCATGTCAATCACATCATTCTTCTAATGATGTGATCCCGTTAATCAAATAACAACTCTTTTGTTTATGGTTAGGAAACATAACCATCTTCGATTAACAAGCTAGTCAAGTAGAGGCATACTAGTGACACTCTATTTGTCTATGTATTCACACATGGATTATGTTTCCGGTTAATACAATTCTAGCATGAATAATAAACATTTATCATGATATAAGGAAATAAATAATAACTTTATTATTGCCTCTAGGGCATATTTCCTTCAGTCTCCCACTTGCACTAGAGCCAATAATCTAGTTCACATCGCCATGTGATTCAACACTAATAGTTCACATCGCCATGTGATTAACACCCATAGTTTCACATCGTCATGTGACCTATACCCAAAGGGTTTACTAGAGTCAGTAATCTAGTTCACATCGTTTATGTGATTAACACCCAAAGAGTACTAAGGTGTGATCATGTTTTGCTTGTGAGATAATTTTAGTCAACGGGTCTGTCACATACAGATCCGTAAGTATTTTGCGAATTCTATGTCTACAATGCTCTGCACGGAGCTACTCTAGCTAATTGCTCCCACTTTCAATATGTATCTAGATCGAGACTTAGAGTCATCCAGATCTGTGTCAAAACTTGCATCGACGTAACTTTTTACGACGAACCTTTTTGTCACCTCCATAATTGAGAAATATTTCCTTATTCCACTAAGGATAATTTTGACCGCTGTCCAGTGATCTACTCTTAGATCACTATTGTACTCCCTTGCTTAACACAGTGTAGGGTATACAATAGATCTGGTACACAGCATGGCATACTTTATTGAACCTATGGCTGAGGCATAGGGAATGACTTTCATTCTCTTTCTATCTTCTGTCGTGGTCGGGCTTTGAGTCTTACTCAATTTCATACCTTGTAACACAGCCAAGAACTCTTTCTTTGACTGTTCCATTTTTGAACTACTTGAAAATATTGTCAAGGTATGTACTCATTGAAAAAACTTATCAAGCATCTTGATCTATCTATATAGATCTTGATGCTTAATATGTAAGCAGCTTCACCGAGGTCTTTGAAAAAACTTCTTTCAAAACATTCCTTTATGCTTTGCAGAATAATTCTACATTATTTCTGATCAACAATATGTCATTCACATATACTTATCAGAAATGCTGTAGTGCTCCCACTCACTTTCTTGTAAATACAGGCTTCACGGCAAGTCTGTATAAAACTATATGCTTTGATCATCTCACCAAAGCGCATATTCCAACTCCGAGATGCTTGCACCAGTCCATAGATGGATCGTTGGAGCTTGCACATTTTGTTAACACCTTTAGGATTGACAAAACCTTCTGGTTGCATCATATACAACTCTTCTTTAAAATCCATTAAGGAATGCAGTTTTGTTTATCCATTTGCCAGATTTCATAAAATGCGGCAATTGCTAACATGATTCGGACAGACTTAAGCATAGATACGAGTGAGAAACTCTCATCGTAGTCAACACCTTGAACTTGTCGAAAACCTTTTTGCGACAATTCTAGCTTTGTAGATAGTAACACTACTATCAGCGTCCGTCTTCCTCTTGAAGATCCATTTAATCTCAATGGCTCGCGATCATTGGGCAAGTCAATCAAAGTCCATACTTTGTTCTCATACATGGATCTCATCTCAGATTTCATGGCCTCAAGCCATTTCGGGAATCTGGGCTCATCATCGCTTCCTCATAGTTCGTAGGTTCATCATGGTCAAGTAACATGACCTCCAGAATAGGATTACCGTACCACTCTGGTGCGGATCTCACTCTGGTTTACCTACGAGGTTCGGTAGTAACTTGATCTAAAGTTACCTGATCATCATCATTAGCTTCCTCACTAATCGGTCTAGTAGTCACAAGAACAGCTTTCTGTGATGAACTACTTTCCAATAAGGGAGCAGGTACAGTTACCTCATCAAGTTCTACTTTCCTCCCACTCACTTCTTTCGAGAGAAACTCCTTCTCTAGAAAGGATCCATTCTCAGCAAAGAATATCTTGCGTTCGGATCAGTGATAGAAGGTGTACCCAACAATTTCTTTTGGGTATCCTATGAAGACGCACTTCTCCGATTTGGGTTTGAGCTTATCAGGTTGAAACATTTTCACATAATCATTGCAACCTCAAACTTTAAGAAACGACAGCTTAGGTTTCTTGCCAAACCATAGTTCATACGGTGTCGTCTCAACGGATTTAGATGGTGCCCAATTTAATGTGAATGCAGCTGTCTCTAATGCATAACCCCAAACGATAGTGGTAGATCGGTAAGAGACATCATAGATCGCACCATATCTAATAAAGTACGGTTATGACGTTCGGACACACCATTACTGTGGTGTTCCAGGTGGCGTGAGTAGTGAAACTATTTCACATTGTTTTAACTGAAGGCCAAACTCGTAACTCAAATATTTTACCTCTGCGATCATATCGTAGAAACTTTTATTTTCTTGTTACGATGATTCTCCACTTCACTCTGAAATTCTTTGAACTTTTCAATATTTCAGACTTGTGTTTCATTAAGTAGATATACCATATCTGCTCAAATCATCTGTGAAGGTCAGAAAATAATGATACCTGCCACGAGCTTAACAACTCATCGATCGCATACATCAGGTATGTATTATTTCCAATAAGTCAGTTGCTCGCTCCATTGTTCCGGAGAACGGAGTCTTAGTCATCTTGCCCATGAGGCATGGTTCGCAAGCATCAAGTGATTCATAATCAAGTGATTCCAAAAGCCCATCAGCATGGAGTTTCTTCATGCGCTTTACACCAATATGACCTAAACGGCAGTGCCACAAATAAGTTGCACTATCATTATTAACTTTGCATCTTTTGGTTTCAATATTATGAATTATGTGTATCACTACGATCGAGATCCAACGAACCTTTTTCATTGGGTGTGTAACCATATAAGGTTTTATTCATGTAAACAGAAAACAATTTAATTCTCTCCTTAAATGAATAACGTATTACAATAAACAATGATCAAAAATCATATTTCATGCTCAACGCAACACCAAAATAACACTTATGGTTTCACACTAATTCCCGAAGTATAGGGGTGTGCGATGATCATATCAATTTGGAAACCACTTCAACACCACATCGTCACTTCACCCTTAACTAGTCTCTGTTTATTTCTGCAACTCCCGTTTCGAGTTACTATCTTAGCTAACTGAACTAGTATCAAATACTGGGTTGCTATAAACACTAGTAAATATACTCATAATAATGTATATCAAATATACTTATGTTCACTTTGCCATCCTTCTTATGTCACTGCCATCACTTGGGGTAGTTCCGCTTCCAGTGACCAGTCCCTTTGCAGTAGAAACACTTAGTCTCAGGCTTAGGATCAGACTTGGGTTTCTTCACTTGAGCAGCAACTTGCTTGCTGTTCTTCTTGAAGTTCCCCTTCTTCCCTCTGCCCTTTTCTTGAAACTAGTGATCTTGTCAACCATCAACACTTGATGTTTTTCTCGATTTCTACCTCCATTGATTTCAGCATCACGAAGAGCTTGGGAATCGTTTCCGTTATCCCTTGCATATCATAGTTCATCACGAAGTTCTACTAACTTGGTGATGGTGACTAGAGAATTCTGTCAATCACTATCTTATCTGGAAGATTAACTCCCACTTGATTCAAGCGATTGTAGTACCCAGACAATCTGAGCACATGCTCACTAGTTGAGCGATTCTCCTCCATCTTTTAGCTATAGAACTTGTTGGAGACTTCATATCTCTCAACTCGGGTATTTGCTTGAAATATTAACTTCAACTCCTGGAACATCTCATATGGTCCATGACGTTCAAAACGTCTTTGAAGTCCCGATTCTAAGCCGTTAAGCATGGTGCACTAAACTATCAAGTAGTCATCATATTGAGCTAGCCAAACGTTCATAATGTCTGCATCTGCTCCTGCAATAGGTCCGTCACCTAGCGGTGCATTAAGGACATAATTCTTCTGTGCAGCAATGAGGATAAACCTCAGATCACGGATCCAATCCGCATCATTGCTACTAACATCTTTCAACACAATTTTCTCTAGGAACATATCAAAATAAACATATGAAAACAACAACGCGAGCTATTGATCTACAACATAGATATGCTAATACTACCAGGACTAAGTTCATGATAAATTAAAGTTCAATTAATCATATTACTTAAGAACTCCCACTTAGATAGACATCCCTCTAATCCTCTAAGTGATTACGTGATCCAAATCAACTAAACCATGTCCGATCATCACGTGAGATGGAGTAGCTTCATTGGTGAACATCACTATGTTGATCATATCTACTATATGATTCACGCTCGACCTTTCGGTCTCCGTGTTCCGAGGCCATATCTGTATATGCTTGGCTCGTCAAGTATAACCTGAGTATTCCGCGTGTGCAACTGTTTTGCACCCATTGTATTTGAACGTAGAGCCTATCACACCCGATCATCACGTGGTGTCTCAGCACGAAGAACTTTCGCAACGGTGCATACTCAGGGAGAACACTTCTTGATAATTAGCGAGAGATCATCTTAAAATGCTACCGTCAATCAAAGCAAGATAAGATGCATAAAAGATAAACATCACATGCAATCAAAATATGTGACATGATATGGCCATCATCAATCTGTGCTTTGATCTCTCTCCAAAGTATCCGTCAATGATCTCCATCGTCACCGCATGACAACCATGACTCCATCATCTTGATCTATATCAATGTGTCGTCACATGGTCGTCTCGCCAACTACTGCTCTTGCAACTATTGCTATCGCATAGCGATAAAGTAAAGCAATTATTTTGCGCTTGCATCTTATGCAATAAAGAGACAACCATAAGGCTTTTGCCAGTTGCCGATAACTTCAACAAAACATGATCATCTTATACAACAACTTATATCTCATCATGTCTTGACCATATCACATCACAACCTGCCCTGCAAAAACAAGTTAGACGTCCTCTACTTTGTTGTTGCAAGTTTTACGTGGTTGCTACGGGCTGAGCAAGAACCGTTCTTACCTACGCATCAAAACCACAACGATAGTTTGTCAAGTTAGTGCTGTTTTAACCTTCGCAAGGACCGGGCGTAGCCACACTCGGTTCAACTAAAGTTGGAGAAACTGACACCCGCCAGCCACCTGTGTGCAAAGCACGTCGGTAGAACCAGTCTCGCGTAAGCGTACGCGTAATGTCGGTCCGGGCCGCTTCATCCAACAATACCACCGAACCAAAGTATGACATGCTGGTAAGCAGTATGACTTATATCGCCCACAACTCACTTGTGTTCTACTCGTGCACAACATCAACGCATAAAACCTAGGCTCGGATGCCACTGTTGGGGAACGTAGTAATTTCAAAAAAAATTCCTACGCACACGCAAGATCATGGTGATGCATAGCAACGAGAGGGGAGAGTGTTGCCTACATACCCTCGTAGACCGACAGCGGAAGCGTTATGACAACGCGGTTGATGTAGTCGTACGTCTTCGCGGCCCGACCGATCAAGCACCGAAACTACGGCACCTCCGAGTTCTAGCACACGTTCAGCTCGATGACGATCCCCGGACTCCGATCCAGCAAAGTGTCGGGGAAGAGTTCCGTCAGCACGACGGCGTGGTGACGATCTTGATGTTCTACCATCGCAGGGCTTCGCCTAAGCACCGCTACAATATTATCGAGGATTGTGGTGGAGGGGGGCACCGCACACGGCTAAGAGAACGATCATGAAGATCAAATTGTGTGTCTAGAGGTGCCCCCCTGCCCCCGTATATAAAGGATCAAGGGGGGAGGAGGCCGGCCCTAGGAGAGGCGCGCCAGGTGTGGAGTCCTACTAGGACTCCCTAGTCCTAGTAGGATTCCACCTCCCATATGGAATAGGAAAAGAGGAAGGGAAAAGGACAAGGAAGGAAGGGGGCGCCCCCCTTCCCTAGTCCAATTCGGACCAAACTAAGGGGAGGGGTGCGGCCACCCTTGAGGCCCTTTTCCTTCTTTCCCGTATGGCCCAATAAGGCCCAATACGTATTCCCGTAACTCTCTGGTACTCCAAAAAATATCCGAATCACTCGAAACCTTTCCGATGTCCGAATATAGTCGTCCAATATATCGATCTTTACGTCTCGACCATTTCGAGACTCCTCGTCATGTCCCCGATCTCATCCGGGACTCCGAACTCCTTCGGTACATCAAAACTCATAAACTCATAATATAACTGTCATCGAAACCTTAAGCGTGCGGACCCTACGGGTTCGAGAACAATGTAGACATGACCGAGACACGTCTCCGGTCAATAACCAATAGCGGAACCTAGATGCTCATATTGGCTCCCACATATTCTACGAAGATCTTTATCGGTCAGACCGCATAACAACATACGTTGTTCCCTTTGTCATCGGTATGTTACTTGCCCGAGATTCGATCGTCGGTATCTCAATACCTAGTTCAATCTCGTTACCGGCAAGTCTCTTTACTCGTTCCGTAATACATCATGTCAACTAACTCATTAGTTGCAATGCTTGCAAGGCTTAAGTGATGTGCATTACCGAGAGGGCCCAGAGATACCTCTCCGACAATCGGAGTGACAAATCCTAATCTCGAAATACGCCAACCCAACATGTACCTTTGGAGACACCTGTAGAGCTCCTTTATAATCACCCAGTTACGTTGTGACGTTTGGTAGCACACAAAGTGTTCCTCCAGCAAACAGGAGTTGCATAATCTCATAGTCATAGGAACATGTATAAGTCATGAAGAAAGCAATAGCAACATACTAAACGATCGGGTGCTAAGCTAATGGAATGGGTCATGTCAATCACATCATTCTTCTAATGATGTGATCCCGTTAATCAAATAACAACTCTTTTGTTTATGGTTAGGAAACATAACCATCTTCGATTAACAAGCTAGTCAAGTAGAGGCATACTAGTGACACTGTGTTTGTCTATGTATTCACACATGTATTATGTTTCCGGTTAATACAATTCTAGCATGAATAATAAACATTTATCATGATATAAGGAAATAAATAATAACTTTTTTATTGCCTCTAGGGCATATTTCCTTCAACAGCATATGTTGCCAAGTCCATCTTCAACACTGAAGACAATGACTCCGTCACCAACACCGATGCAAATGACAAGGACTACTTCCGCTCCTACCTAGTGCTTCATGGCACGCAGTGCCAAGGTAAACACACGCACTACTCACTATCAAACTTCCAGTGAAGATGACTCTGATTGTGGTTCCAAACCCAGCTACAAAACACTTGCTAAAATTGCAACTGAACAACAGAAAGCTATGGAACATATTCAAAAACTGTTAGACAAAAGCGATGACCTGTTAGACGCTGAAATGACTCGATCTCAGTCCTTAATTGAAGACATAAAAATCTTCACGTTAAGTATGAGGAACTTGAAAGTCGTCATGAAACGCTCTCAACAACTCATGAAAAGCTTTCCTATGATTATCTTCAAAGGAAGCAAGATCTTGAGAAATTGAGAGCGGCTCATGAAGATCTTCAAAAGGAAAACGAGTCACTTCGCGCCAAACAGATCAGTTCGGCTCAGGAAGGATTTGAACCACCATGTCTTAAATGTATTGAGCATGACAACGCTACTTCTGTTGCTGGATGTTCTACTGCTGCTACTATTGCAATATCTTCAACTGTTGATGTGGTAACTAACCCCTCTGCTGAGGATCCACTGCTATTGCTGATGAGAATGCTAGGTTGAAGACATTGCTGTGACAAGGGATGTTAAAGTCAAAGGGCATCAGACACTATGTGATGTCCTCAAAAGGCAGATCCTGAACCGAAACCCTAGGAAGAGATGGTGTTGGTTCGAAAGGAAAATGAATGCTGATGGCTCTTATGAAACCTGCAGTACCCCAAAACCACATGGGTTGCTGCAAAGGGACCTTCAGTGGATCCATCCACCCTATCTGGCTTCACTTGTGCTAATCCCATTGTTATTGATGAATCCTTTGATGCAAACTATAAACTGTTTAAGAATCAGAATGGTGAAGTGTTTGCCAGGTATATTGGTACTAACTGCAGGAATGGGCCGCCTATGAAGAAGGTCTTGGTGCCGAAAAGGTGTTTGGAGAATCTTCCTGTGAATGTCATCATGACACCACACGTGAAGAAGACAAACCCCAGACCACAGGCTTCATATGGTCCAAAGGCTTCATATAGACAGAGGACTCACCTGAGTCGCACTAACGCAAATGTTTTGCAGGGAAGCCATACTCAGGCCTGTGAATATGAGTGCGTTTCATCAAACCGCCATGTTCATAAGACCAAAACTATTCTGCTTATTCTTATGAGTACTATTGTCTACCTGCAAGACTTTTTGCTAGGGCTCCAAAGCCAAAGTTCTCAGATGCTGCACTTAGACTCATTGCTTCGAAGCCACCCTTGAAGATGTGGGTGGCTAAGAAAGCTTAACTCTCTTTTGCAGGGAAAGGTCTCCAGCCGAAAACCAAAATCGTCTGAAGCTATTGCTGGGGACCTTAAACATCTGTAGGGCGCAAGATCAAATGCCCAAATGGTCTTATTATGTACTTTGTTCCTGAGTCGCTTGCTACTTGCCCTATCAGTCCTAATCTCGATCTAAGCTTTCATAATCCACTGGCTCGTCAAATGTTTTTGCTTCACAATTCTCTTCGTGAAGCCTATCCCCCTAACTGCACTGTAGGGTACGACACCAGCTGCTTCAGAATGGATTATTGATAGTGGGTGTACCAATCACATGACTGGCAAGCGAAGCCTTCTTATGGACTCAACCTTACGTCCATCTGACAAAAGTCACATCACATTTGCTGACACTGGTAAAAGTAAGGTATTGGGTCTAGGTAGAGTTGCAATCTCAAAGGATCAACACATGGATAAAGTCATGCTTGTTGAATCCCTTGGTTTCAACTTAATGTCTGTCTCAATGCTTTGCATTTAAACATGATTGTGATGTTTGGAAAATATCGTTGCCTTGTTCTAATGGAATCTGACAAGTCTCTAGTGTTTGAAGGGTATCGGAAAGATGATTTGTACGTGGTAGATTTCTCAGCAGGACCACAGCTTGCCGTATGTCTTCTAGCAAAAGCTTCAGAATGCTGGCTCTGGCATCGGAGGCTAGGGCATGCTGGCATGAGGAACTTGCACACTCTTGCAAGAAAGAAGCATGTCATAGGCATCGAGGGCGTCAAGTTCAAGAAGGATCACTTATGCGGTGCCTGTGAAGCAGGAAAGATGACGAGGGCCAAGCATCTCTCGAAGACAATCATGACAACGACTCAACCCTTCGAACTGCTCCACATGGATCTTTTCGGTCCCACTCATTACTCAACTCTTACTACTACTGCTTGTCTCTATGGCTTTGTCATTGTTGATGATTATTCAAGATATACTTGGGTGCATATAATCCTCTACAAGACTGAAGTGCAGGATGTCTTCAGACGCTTCGCCAATCGAGCAATGAACAACTATGGCGTCAAGATAAAGCACATCAGAAGTGACAATGGCACTGAATTCAAGAACACTGGCCTAGATACATATCTTGATACTTTGGGCATCACACATGAATTCTCAGCTCCGTACACGCCACAGCAGAATGGCGTCGTCGAACGCAAGAACAGAACACTTATTGAGATGGCTCGGACGATGCTTGATGAATACAAGACTCCAAGAAAATTCTGGCCTGAAGCCATTGATACTGCATGCCATATCATCAACCGTGTTTATCTTCACAAGCTTCTGAACAAGACATCCTATGAGCTCCTTACTGGCAAGAAGCCAAATGTCAGTTACTTCAGAGTATTTGGTGCCAGGTGCTGGATCAAGGATCCACATCACACTTCAAAATTTGCACCAAAAGCACATGAAGGTTTTATGCTTGGATATGGAAAGGATTCGCACTCCTACAGAGTCTTCAACCTCTTTCACTATAAAGTGGTTGAAACTGTGGATGTGCGGTTCGATGAGACTAACGGCTCGCAAAGAGAGCACCTGCCAAATGTGCTAGATGAAGTTCCATCCAGTGAATCAATCAAACTTATGGGAACTGGAGAAATCATACCTCTGAAGCTCAGCCTGAAGAGGAACTTATCATCTCCGCACCTGATCAACCTGAAGACAATGCTCAGCCTGAAGACAATCCTTCTAACGATGACAATGATCAGCAAGAGCAAAATCTTCGTCCTGTACATCCTCGTGTTGCAAATGAAGTGCAGATTGAGAGAATAATTGATAGCATCAATGCACCAGGTCCACTCACTCGTTCAAGGGCAACAGCTAGCAAATTTCTGTGGGCACTTCGCATTCGTCTCAATATGAACCCAAGAAAGTTGATGAAGCCTTCATGGAACCTGAATGGATTCAAGCTATGCAAGAAGAGCTTCAACAGTTTGAGCTGAATAATGTATGGGAACTGGTTAAGCGTCCTGATCCTCGCAAGCACAATATAATAGGCACCAAATGGATATATCGCAACAAGCAAGATGAGCATGGTCAAGTTGTCAGAAACAAAGCTCGTCTCGTTGCTCAAGGATATACTCAAGTTGAAGGGATTGACTTCGATGAAACATTTGCTCCTGTGGCTAGACTTGAAGCCATACGCATACTGCTGGCCTATGCAAATCATCATAACATTCTTCTGCATCAAATGGATGTGAAGAGCGCTTTTCTCAATGGCAAGATTGACGAAGAAGTGTATGTTGCACAACCGCCTGGCTTTGAAGATCCAAAACATCCTGATATGGTGTACAAGCTCAACAAGGCACTGTATGGCCTCAAACAAGCCCCTAGGGCTTGGTATGACACACTCAAAGACTTCCTGAAGAGCAAAGGCTTCAAACCTGGTTCCCTCGACCCCACTCTCTTCACGAAGACATATGATGGTGAACTGTTTGTGTGCCAAATATATGTGGATGACATTATCTTCGGCTGCACCAATCAGAAATACACTGACGAGTTTGGATATATGATGCAAGAGCAATATCAGATGTCCATGATGGGTGAGCTGAAGTTCTTCCTTGGTCTTCAAATACGTCAGCAACGCAACGACATCTTTATATCTCAAGAGAAATACCTCAAAGATTGCCTGAAGAAATTTGGAATGCAAGATTGCAAAGGCTACACGACGCCAATGCCAGCCAAACATCATCTGGGTCCCGACGACAATGGTAAAGAGTTCGATCAAAAGGTATACCGCTCCATGATTGGTTCCTTACTTTATTTATGTGCATCTAGGCCAGATATCATGCTTAGTGTTTGCATGTGTGCCCGGTTCCAAGCGGCACCAAAGGAATCGCATCACTTAGCTGTGAAGCGAATTCTCAGATATTTGGCTCACACCCCAACACTAGGATTATGGTATCCAAAGGGCTCAGAGTTTGATCTAGTTGGATTCTCGGATGCTGATTATGCTGGTGACAAGGTGGATCGCAAGTCTACATCAGGCACATGTCATTTTCTGGGACGATCACTTGTATGTTGGTCTTCAAAGAAGCAGAACTGTGTATCTCTCTCCACTGCTGAATCTGAATACATTGCTGCTGGATCTTGCTGCGCTCAGCTTCTATGGATGAAGCAAACACTCAAAGACTATGGCATTCATCTGAAGCAAGTGCCACTCTACTGCGACAACGAAAGCGCCATCAAGATTGCCAACAACCCAGTTCAGCACTCGAAGACAAAGCACATTGAAATTCGTCATCACTTTCTTCAGAGATCATGTTGTGAAGGAAGATATTGATATCATACACGTCAACACTGAAGAGCAATTGGCAGATATCTTCACCAAGCCCTTGGATGAGAAGAGGTTTTGCAAGTTACGGTGTGAGCTAAATATCTTGGAATCCTCAAATGTCCTGTGATCAGGCACACATCCTAACACTTATGCACGTTGATGACTTAGATGTGCAACACACGAAGTAAAGTATATCTTCAATCAATGAAGACTTACATTCTGAGTGTGAATACATTAACGTGGAATTTGACTTCGGAGCGCCACGATAATTGTGTGTCGTGTCTGGGTCTAATACTTCCTATACGGTGGGTAACGCCACCACCAAATTCTTCTGTTTGAAGTGTTTTACCCATGGCGTTACATGTGCTATGTCTTCACATTTTGTTTGTCTTCATTTTCAACTTGTGTTCGTGATTATCTTCACTATGTTGACTTGATTGTCTTCTGATATCTACATACTAGTGTTCTGTCCTCTACAGCATTCACTTATAGCTACGTCTTCCTTGTTGAATCTTTTGAACTAAGTGAATGTGATCGGACCCTAATCTCTCTATGCTTTCTATCTCAAACTCTATCTGTCCAAATCATATGCATTCTATTGAAACTGTCGAATGTCTTCTCTGCGTCCTGTCAGCAGAAGATACAGAGACAAACATTAAGTCCGTTTTCAATGCTAATTCCTTCACCTGAAACCCGGAGAAGTGGGAACGACCACCCGACAATCCAGGCGTGCGTGGGAACGTGGAACAACCTCCGATATGTTGCATGATGGCCACGTGTCCTTCAGATGTGAATCGCCAGGGGCACCTGTGTAATAACACTGTGCCGTCCCTGTCCCTATAAATACACGCCTCACCACAGTCATTATCCTTTCTTCCACTCTCGCACAAACCCTAGCGCCACCGCTAGCCCTCGACGACACCGGACGAAGCGCTTAGCTGCCGCGACCTCACCGACGCCGTCTTCACGCCGGCCGCGGACATCGTCTTCTCCGCCGTCCGTAGGTGTCCTCCGTCGCCAAGTTAGGGCACGGACGATCGAACTGCTCGGCCTCCTCTCCCACTCCGTCTAGCAGTTCTTCGTGTGGTAAATAAAACTTCCTTTTTACGGCCCCTTTGATCCTATAGATTCATCACTTTCTACCACAAGCAGTTTCTGTTCACACAAGTTGGATCTATTTCATACTGCATCTCATAATATGCCTAGTATGTTCACTTATGCTTCACAAAGTAGTTAGATTCCTCACTTGTACTTATTCGTGGATTCGTACAAATCTGGAACCAACTCTCTATCTATGAGTGAATGTCTTCGCACTATGAGGTCAATGTCTTCTAAACTGATTTATCTTCAAAATCTTCTGAGAATGCATATGACCTCTTCCCCTTCCCTCGCACCTTAATGCTGTCACAGGTACATGTCCGTGGGAGAATCCCTTGGTTCTCATAGTCTGCATTCGTTTGCAGAATTCTTACAGCATCACATTAACTCTCCCGAAGCCAGTTCCTGTTTGACCAGAAAGCGGAAGCCTTTGAAGCCTTTAAACGTGTTGAAGCCCTTCAGTTTAAGCTTCATGGCACCAGAGAAACCTACAAGAAAGGGTGGCAGACAGCGTCGTGGCAACACCTCAAGAGATTTGCCTCCTGACCTCTATGAGCTGTACAAGACAGATCCAGAGGAGGACTACAATCAGCGAAAAACTCGAATCCAATGGATTCGAAGATATTGGGCAGAACAGTGGTTCAAGTACAGGTTCGTGACCCAGGAGTATGCTGAGAAGAATGCCATCAAACGACCATGGGGAGACATTCTATACAGAAATCTTCAACCCAAGTCCAGAGCTGAAGCCATTGAACAAGGCTTCTATCCTTGCATGGTCCGTGGACCGCAGCCTGCGGATGCAGACCCATCTTCATTACTGTGGTGCCGCGATGATAATCTGTTCAAGCGCAACCTTCAGTTTGCCAGGAACTCGGCCAAAGAGAACAAGAAGTCACGAGGCTTAGACTTCAATCCAGGCCCCTCTGCTCCTCGTGCTGATGGCACACGCGAAAGCTGAACCCAATCTTGTTGGGCCCTTCTACAACCTGGAAGGTCTCATCACTCATATCATGGTTCAAGGGACAGCCGTGGATGAGCCTGCAGATGACGCTGAATCTGATGAAGCGCCTGCACCGCCGAAGCCAAAGAAACTGAAGAAGCCTAAAGCTTCAAAGCCTGCTCCTGCACCAAAGGTCTTACAGGCGAAGCCTCTGGCCACTGCACCTCCTGAACACAGTGTGCAGTCTGAAGATTTGTCACGCATCTCCAAGCCCTCGAGAGTAAAGATGCCCTTGCAACCCACCAGCCAAGAACTGACTGCTGCTGCTATTCTGCGCAACGACGCCATTGATCTGTCCAGCGATGAAGATCTTGCAGATGACGCTCTTGAGCAACTGATCAAGAGCAAAGAAGAAGCAGAAATCTTCAATGATTTGCCTCTCTTTGACGTAGCAATCCTTCACAACTTCATTGATGAGTGGTTTGAAACCCCCAATCTCAGCTTTGATGATCTGCAACTTCCAATTGGCCTCAGCGTCGCTTTCACTGACGCCATTGCTTCTGAGCTAGCTCTAGCTCAGCGCATCATTGAACTGAAGCAAAAGATCAACTATGGGAAAGCTCAATTCAAGCAGCACATGGCAAAGCTCGGCGTGCAAGATGTCAAGAACTTCAAGACTATGCTGCACGAGCTCAAGGAAGCCTTTCTCAAGAAACGCAAATAAGCTAAAGGTTCTCATGAGCGCATGAAGAGTCTGGCTGACAAGTGCGTGCAAGCCTACAATGAAGCCGAAAAGCGCAAGGCTCTTGGGCGTCCTGGCATCGATCCCAGGATGGCTGCAAAGAAGAAGAAGCCAGCTATGGCCGAACCCGAAGCAACAAGGCAGGAAGCACATCCCATTGTCTTCCCAGCCAGTATGACAGGCTCGAAGCCTAAGGTCCCCACAGTGGCTTCAGAATTAAAGAAGACAAGGGCTGCCGAGGCTGAAGCCAGAAAGAGGAAACATCCTGAAGCTTATGATGTCGCTCCCTCCAAGAAGAAGCGCAAAACCAAGAAAGATCGGGCTGCTCCCACAAAGCCCCTTATTGTTGAGCCCATCTCGGTTGCTCGTCCTGCCTCTTCGCATCAAGAACGACGGATGGTAATTCATGAGCCTGCTTCCACAGAGGCTCCTGAAGCTGAAGACATTCCAGCAGTTGACCCCACCGCTGCTGAAGACATTGGTCACCATGACAATGTTGAAGATGATGAAGTCCTTCCTCAGATCGAGCACCAATTGGTATCATCGCCTGTGCTTACGCACAGCGAACTCATCAGCATTGGTCGTCCTCTGACGCCAACTGCTCAGGATGCATCGTGGGCTGATCACCCACAGAGACAAGACACTCCAAGCTCTCCCCAACCGCAAGCAACCCCATCAGTGCAAGAAGAGGATGACTTTGAGGCCCAGCCAACTCCATCTTCACAGGCGTCGCCAGCGTTACGCAGGCTTCGCAAAGGACCAAGGCCCCAAGTCCCTCTTTCGAGCGTTTCAGAAGGAGAAGTGCACCACCAATCTGTTGCACGTCAGGTGTTCCCCGAAGCCACTCCTACTGTGAACGTTTCCGAGTCTGAAGCTAAAGTTGCTGAAGACAATCCGGCTGCATCAGCCGAAGAAAAACAAGCAGAAGAACGTGTCCCTACTTCCCCATCACTGAAGAAGTTGTTCCTGAAGTGAACGTGTCAGTGCCCGACCCTCCAGCTCCTCAAGTGGAGGTTGAGAATCCTGAGGCTGCCACCACTAACACCACTGAAGCCAATGACGTGGTC
>NW_024114654.1:0-12482 GCF_003073215.2 Triticum urartu | reverse complement strand
TAATTATTACAAAAAGATATACCATTTATCTTTGATGATGATTGTGTAGAAGCATTTGAAATACTTAAGAAAGCATTGATCACTGCACCTATTGTTCAGCCACCTGATTGGAATTTACCCTTTGAAATTATGTGTGATGCTAGTGATTATGCTGTAGGTGTTGTTCTAGGGCAAAGAGTTGATAAGAAATTAAATGTTCTTCAATATGCTAGTAAAACTCTAGACAATGCTCAGAGAAATTATGCTACTACCAAAAAGGAATTCCCAGCAGTTGTGTTTGCTTGTGATAAGTTTAGACCATATATTGTTGATTCTAAAGTAACTATTCACATGGAACATGCTGCTATTCAATATCTTATGGAAAAGAAAGATGCTAAACCTAGACTTATTAGATGGGTTCTTGATACGTCTCCAACGTATCTATAATTTTTTATTGCTCCATGCTATATTATCTACTGTTTTGGACATTATTGGGCTTTATTATCCACTTTTATATTATTTTTAGGACTAACCTATTAACCGGAGGCCCAACCCAGAATTGCTGTTTTTTGGCCTATTTTAGGGTTTTGAAGAAAAGGAATATCAAACGGAGTCCAAACGGAATGAAACCTTCGGGAACATGATTTTCTCACCGAACATGATCCAGGAGACATGGACCCTACGTCAAGAAATAAAGGAGGAGGCCACGAGGTAGGGGGCGCGCCCTCCACCCTCGTGGGCCCCCTGTTGCTCCACCGATGTACTCCTTCCTCCTATATATACCTACGTACCCCCAAGCAATCAGATACGGAGCCAAAACCCTAATTCCACCACCATAACTTTCTGTATCCACGAGATCCTATCCTGGGGCCTGTTCCGGAGCTCCGCCGGAGGGGGCATCCATCACGGAGGGCTTCTACATCAACACCTTAGCCTCTCTAATGAAGTGGGAGTAGTTTACCTCAGACCTTCGGGCCCATAGTTATTAGCTAGATGGCTTCTTCTCCCTTTTTCGATCGCAATACAATGTTCTCCCCCTCTCTTGTGGAGATCTATTCGATGTAATCTTATTTTTACGGTGTGTTTGTTGAGACCGATGAATTGTGGGTTTATGATCAAGATTATCTATGAACAATATTTGAATCTTCTCTGAATTCTTTTATGTATGATTGGTTATCTTTGCAAGTCTCTTCGAATTATCAGTTTGGTTTGGCCTACTAGATTGATCTTTCTTGCAATGGGATAAGTGCTTAGCTTTGGGTTCAATCTTGCGGTGTCCTTTCCAAGTGACAGTAGGGGCAGCAAGGCACGTATTGTATTGTTTCCATCGAGGATAACAAGATGGGGTTTTCATCATATTGCATGAGTTTATCCCTCTACATCATGTCATCTTGCTTAAGGCGTTACTCTGTTTCCAGGAACTTAATACTCTAGATGCATGCTGGATAGCGGTCGATGAGTGGAGTAATAGTAGTAGATGCAGGCAGGAGTCGGTCTACTTGTCTCGGACGTGATGCCTATATACATGATCATACCTAGATATTCTCATAACTATGCTCAATTCTGTCAATTGCTCAACAGTAATTCGTTCACCCACCGTAAAATACTTATGCTCTTGAGAGAAGCCACTAGTGAAACCTATGGCCCCGGGTCTATCTTCATCATATTAATCTTCCAATACTTAGTTATTTCCTTTGCTTTTATTTTACTTTGCATCTTTATCATAAAAATACCAAAAATATTATCTTATCATATCTATCAGATCTCACTCTCGTAAGTGACCGTGAAGGGATTGACAACCCCTTATCACGTTGGTTGCGAGGAGTTATTTGCTTTGTGCAGGTACGAGGGACTCGCGCGTAGCCTCCTACTGGATTGATACCTTGGTTCTCAAAAACTGAGGGAAATACTTACGCTACTTTGCTGCATCATCCTTTCCTCTTCAAGGAAAACCAACGCAGTGCTCAAGAGGTAGCAAGAAGAATTTCTGGCACCGTTGCCGGGGAGTCTACGCAAAAGTCAACATACCAAGTACCCATCACATACCCTTATCTCCCGCATTACATTATTTGCCATTTGCCTCTCGTTTTCCTCTCCCCCACTTCACCCTTGCCGTTTTATTCGCCCTCTCTCTCTATCCTCCCTCTCTTTCTCTATTTGCCTCTTTTTGCCCGCTTGCTTTTTGTTTGCTGTGTGTTAGTATTGCTTGCTTGTCACGATGGCTCAAGAATAACACTAAATTGTGTGACTTTACCAATACCAACAACAATGATTTTATTAGCACTCTGATTGCTCCTCTTACCGATGCTGAATCTTGTGAAATTAATGCTGCCTTGCTGAATCTTGTTATGAAAGATCCGTTTTCCGGCCTTCCTAGTGAAGATGCCGCTACCCATCTAAATAGCTTCGTTGATTTGTGTGATATGCAAAAGAAGAAAGATGTGGATAATGATATTGTTAAATTGAAGCTATTTCCTTTTTCGCTTAGAGATCGTGCTAAAGCTTGGTTTTCGTCTTTGCCTAAAAATAGTATTGATTCTTGGAACAAGTGCAAAGATGCTTTTATCTCTAAGTATTTTCCTCCCGCTAAGATCATCTCCCTTAGAAACGATATTATGAATTTTAAGCAACTTGATCATGAACATGTTGCACAAGCTTGGGAGAGGATGAAATTAATGATATGTAATTGCCCTACTCATGGTTTGAATTTGTGGATGATTATACAAAATTTTTATGCCGGATTGAATTTTGCTTCTAGAAATCTTTTAGATTCGACCGCGGGAGGCACTTTTATGGAAATCACTTTAGGAGAAGCTACTAAACTCCTAGATAATATTATGGTTAATTATTCTCAATGGCATACTGAAAGATCTACTAATAAAAAGGTGCATGCGATAGAAGAAATTAATGTTTTGAGTGGGAAGATGGATGAACTTATGAAATTATTTGCTAGTAAGAGTTTTTCTTCTGATCCTAATGATATGCCCTTGTCTACTTTGATTGAGAATAATAATGAATCTATGGATGTGAATTTTGTTGGCAGGAATAATTTTGGTAATAACGCGTATAGAGGAAATTTTAATCCTAGGCCTTATCCTAGTAATCCCTCTAATAATTATGGTAATTCCTACAACAATTCTTATGGAAATTATAGTAAGATGCCCTCTGATTTTGAATCTAATATTAAAGAATTTATTACTTCGCAAAAGAATTTCAATGCTTTGATTGAAGAAAAATTGCTTAAGATTGATGAGTTGGCTAGGAACGTTGATAGAATTTCTCTTGATGTTGATTCTTTGAAACTTAGATCTATTCCTCCTAATCATGATATCAATGAGTCTCTCAAATCCATGATAATTTCCATTGATGAGTGCAAAGAAAGAACCGCTAGGATGCGTGCTAAGAAAGATGCCTTTATAAGAGCGTGTTCTTCTAGTTCCTATGAAAATAAAGATGAAGATCTAAAAGTTATTGATGTGTCCCCTATTAAATCTTTGTTTTGCAATATGAATCTTGATAATGATGGGACTGAATATGATCCACCTTTACCTAGAAGGCGTTCCAAAATTCGGATTTTAGATCTTGATGCTAAATTTGATAAAAGTGGGATTGAAGAAATTAAAACCCTAGATGTTGCTAAACCCACTATTATGGATTTCAAGGAATTTAACTATGAAAATTGCTCTTTGATTGATTGTATTTCCTTGTTGCAATCCGTGCTAAATTCTCCTCACGCTTATAGTCAAAATAAAGCGTTTACTAAACATATCGTTGATGCCTTGATGCAATCTTATGAAGAAAAACTTGAATTGGAAGTTTCTATCCCTAGAAAACTTTATGATGAGTGGGAACCAACTATTAAAATTAAAATTAAAGATCATGAATGCTATGCTTTATGTGATTTGGGTGCTAGTGTTTCCACGATTCCAAAGACTTTGTGTGATTTGTTAGGTTTCCGTGATTTTGATGATTGCTCTCTAAACTTGCACCTTACGGATTCCACTATTAAGAAACCTATGGGAAGAATTAATGATGTTCTTATTGTTGCAAATAGGAATTATGTGCCCGTAGATTTTATCGTTCTTGATATAGATTGCAATCCTTCATGTCCTATTATTCTTGGTAGACCTTTCCTTAGAACGATTGGTGCAATTATTGATATGAAGGAAGGAAATATTAGATTCCAATTTCCGTTAAGGAAAGGCATGGAACACTTTCCTAGAAAGAAAATTAAATTACCTTATGAATCTATTATGAGAGCCACTTATGGATTGCCTACCAAAGATGGCAATACCTAGATCTATCCTTCTTGTTTTATGCCTAGCTAGGGGCGTTAAACGATAGCGCTTGTTGGGAGGCAACCCAATTTTATTTTTATTCCTTGATTTTTGCTCCTGTTTAGTAATAAATAATTTATCCTAGCCTCTGTTTTGGTTTGTTTTTTGTGTTTAATTAGTGTTTGTGCCAAGTAGAACCGTTGGGAAGACTTGGGGAAAGTCTTGTTAATCTTGCTGTAAAAAACAGAAACTTTAGCGCTCACGAGAACTTCTGCCATTTTTATTTGGAAAGTGATATTTAGTTAATTATTTTTGAAGATGATTAATAGATAAATTCCTCACGTCCAATTTATTTTAGAATTTTTGGGGTTCCAGATCTTGCGCTAGCTACAGATTACTACAGACTGTTCTGTTTTTGACAGATTCTGTTTTTCGTGTGTTGTTTGCTTATTTTGATGAATCTATGGCTAGTAAAATAGTTTATAAACCATAGAGAAGTTGGAATACAGTAGGTTAACACCAATATAAATAAAGAATGAGTTCATTACAGTACCTTGAAGTGGTCTTTTGTTTTCTTTCGCTAACGGAGCTCACGAGATTTTCTACTTTGAGTTTTGTGTTGTGAAGTTTTCAAGTTTTGGGTAAAGATTTGATGGATTATGGAACAAGGAGTGGCAAGAGCCTAAGCTTGGGGATGCCCATGGCACCCCCAAGATAATCTAAGGACACCTAAAAGCCAAAGCTTGGGGATGCCCCGGAAGGCATCCCCTCTTTCGTCTACTTCTATCGTAACTTTACTTGGAGCTATATTTTTATTCACCACATGATATGTGTTTTGCTTGGAGCGTCTTGTATGATTTGAGTCTTTGATTTTTAGTTTACCACAATCATCCTTGCTGTACACACCTTTTGAGAGAGCCATACATGATTTGGAATTTGTTAGAATACTCTATGTGCTTCGCTTATATCATTTGAGTTATATAGTTTTGCTCTAGTACTTCACTTATATATTTTAGAGCACGGTGGTGGATTTGTTTTATAGAAACTATTGATCTCTCATGCTTCACTTAGATTATTTTGAGAGTCTTAAATAGCATGGTAATTTGCTTAAATAATCCTAATATGCTTGGTATTCAAGAATAGTAAAAACTTTCTTATGAGTGTGTTGAATGCTATGAGAAGTTTGATGCTTGATAATTGTTTTGAGATATGAAGATGGTGATATTAAAGTTGTGCTAGTTGAGTAGTTGTGAATTTGAGAAATACTTGTGTTAAAGTTTGTGATTCCCGTAGCATGCACGTATGGTGAACCGTTATGTGATGAAGTCGGAGCATGATTTATTTTTTGATTGTCTTCCTTATGAGTGGCGGTCGGGGACGAGCGATGGTCTTTTCCTACCAATCTATCCCCCTAGGAGCATGCGCGTAATACTTTGCTTTGATAACTTGTAGATTTTTGCAATAAGTATATGAGTTCTTTATGACTAATGTTGAGTCCATGGATTATACACACATTTCTTCCTTCCACCATTGCTAGCCTCTCTAATACAGCGCACCTTTCACCGGTATCATAAACCCACCATATACCTTCCTCAAAATATCCACCATACCTACCTATTATGGTATTTCCATAGCCATTCCGAGATATATTGCCATGCAACTTTCCACCGTTCCGTTTATTATGACACACTCCATCATTGTCATATTTCTTAGCATGATCATGTAGTTGACATCGTATTTGTGGCAAAGCCACCATTCATAATTATTTCATACATGTCACTCATGAGTCATTGCATATCCCGGTACACCGCCGGAGGCATTCATATAGAGTCATATTTTGTTCTAAGTATCGAGTTGTAATTGTTGAGTTGTAAGAAAATAAAAGTGTGATGATCATCAGTATTAGAGCATTGTCCCAGTGAGGAAAGGATGATGGAGACTATGATTCCCCCACAAGTCGGAATGAGACTCCGGACGAACAAAAAAGAAAGAAAGAAAAGAGGCCATAAAAAAGAGAAAAGGTCCAAATAAAAAAATGAGAGAAAAAGAGAAAAGGGACAATGCTACTATCCTTTTACCGCACTTGTGCTTCAAAGTAGCACCATGATATTCTTGATAGAGAGTCTCTCATTTCGTCACTTTCATATACTAGTGGGAATTTTTCATTATAGAACTTGGCTTGTATATTCCAATGATGGGCTTCCTCAAAATGCCCTAGGTCTTCATGAGCAAGCAAGTTGGATGCACACCCACTTAGTTTCTTTTGTGAGCTTTCATATACTTATAGCCCATTTGCGTTTTTGTAAGAATGGTACAATCCATTTTTGATTCTAATGGAATTTAACAACCCATTACAGTTGTTAAAAGTACAAAACCCATTTTCTAGCTAGACAAACGATTAATAATTTCAACCAACCGTTGAAGACAGAAATTCAATAAAATTTCCCACATTGATGGGATCTGAAATAATTTAATCCAAATTTCTAATCAGATTAAAATATAAATTTGTATTACGTAAAATCCAACGAAACATTGTGCACGCAACAATGAAAATTTAAGATTTCAAATCCATAAATAATATTTTATAAAACGTGTTTTGCTGCATTTTTATAGTACTGCCTAAGTTTTATATTATATCTCATTATTATTTTTAAAAGCCCATTTTCCTGTTAAGCCCTAAATGCATCCCTCCTAGAAAAGATTTGCAGCCCAGCGGGCGGAGAATAACAATGGATCTTGCCTGGGTATCCTCAAAAAGACGTATAGCTGGCTAGCCATTTTCATCTTGCAAAATTAGTATTGGGCTGGATATCTGGCCTGGGCTAGACGGGCCACAGCCCGCCCAGTTAATACCCTGCTCTCCTCTGAACAACAACGAAATCATCGCCAAGAAAAACTCTGCAGTGCTCACGCCTCAAAAACACAAATACTGCTCGAGCTGCTTGGTCCCAGCTGTCGGCCGTACCTTGTGCAATTCTCTCGTTTATATTGACTACATAGGTTGACAATGGTGTGGGACCGTGATGTGAGGAAACCAGGAGAAAGCAAAAAAAATATAGTTGTACATAATAATGAGGCACTTGCGTACGTACGGCTATGGCCCTAGTGGGTCCCTAGTGTCATCCAGTAAAAATAAAGTCATCTCCTGAATCCTCATGTTCGTTGACGATGTTAACAATGCTCGGCGCCATGGCGAGCGCAACAACTCGAAGGACAACGGAGAGGGCCTCGCGGGCCCTATGGATGGTCTGATACAGCGCCCGCTGCTCATTCAGGAAGCCAGGATCATCGGACACTTATGAGAACCTTCAAGAAACTGAGACGGCATGAAATGGTAAGGCCGCGCTTGGGAGCTCTGGTTTATTTCAAACCTGTATTAACATACAAGTGTAATTTACCCGTCATCGGAAACAACGCGTAAAATACAGGCGTAATGAAACCGAGGGCCCGAGGTCTGTAAGTAAAACCGGCGGGTTACGCGTGTAATTTGAGAGACCAGTGTATATTTTACAAGCACTGCTATATGGACGACATTACCAGACGATACATGCATGATGTGCGCATCATGCCATCCATGGGCAAGGCTGAAACAACAGCTAACGGCTGGATTAGCAATCGTCCGAGTGTCGTTCAGCATTTTTATCATGTGTGAAGTACTTCCGATATTTTACTAGTCGAAATCGACCAACCAAGTGCCTTCGCCCGAGACCATCTGCTTTAATTTACAAGTGTCAGTTTTACAAGCGGGTTTGGTTGGAAAACGACGATCCAATCACGGCCTAATATCATGAGTTGGTCGGAAGATTATATGGTTTCACATCTATCCTACCCGACTTGTCGTATAGGCTATGAATGAAACATCAGACGATGAACTTCTTAAGCACGGAAACAACAGAAGAGGATGATCTTCTTAACAAGCAAATCACTGGCATTAGATCGACATGCAAAACAATACGAAGCATTATTCTCAGGAGGCACGGTGAACAGCTCGTGATGCCGCATGCCACAACATTCCAAGCTCAACTTTGCAATCAAACACAAGGCCTGGCATTACATAGACAATATTCAGAACAAACTCTTAACACAGGAATATCTCAGCAGAGTAACTATTTACTTCTAAACTGAACACAGGAATAGGAAAAAACACTCGACGCTGCTCACAGCAAGGGCGTCCCACTCAAAAATATCAAATGCATGTCTTCTGGCTAACATCAATGAGCAAATTTTGACAAGGTTTTCCAATTCCAATATATTAAACTAACGTCTTCTTGCTAACATCAATGATTAAACTTTGACAAGCTTTTCCCATTCAAAATATGTAATGCCTATGATCGTCCTGTCGTAGCTTCTTGTACTTATTTGGGAACTTTTTGCCCAGGGCACTCCACGTGTTGTTAAATTGCCAATGGTCTCTGCAGACTAGTCATGTCACCGGTGTCTAATAATACTCTGTAAAGCTTCTCGGTCATTCCTTCTGTAATGTAGCGCAAACAGTGACTGCTTCTTTCTGCAAAGTGGAACGACCAACTAGACCCAGTAATGCAGCAGTTTGCCTTGGACACATTGGCTCCTTTTGTGCAGTTCAACTAAAATCGAAGTCGGAATAAAACCGAGCTTTAATTTTGATATCCCTGTAAGCAACAATAGGTATAAGGGAAACAATTACTGAGAAATAACGGTTGATGACTTGTACTCCCAGAAGAAAAGCATCTACTGATCTACTTTATCTTAATGGGAAACAAAGCAGGAGAGTAGCAATTCTCCATCAGTGTGATTCATTCATATTGACTGAGACATTATCTTAACAATGCCTTGTTTCAACATGTATAAAGAACGACAAAGCAGAAAAGTACCATTCCTAAAACAATGCAACTGATTCATTTTAACAGAGACATTATCTTAACAATACCTTGGTTAAACATGTAGAAAGAACTACAAAGCAGGATAGTACCATTCCTAACAAGTGTTGCAGTTTTGAACTAAGATTCAGTAGTTAATTAATTCTGAGAGTGGCATTGCTTAATTTTACCAGCGGCATTAGATTAACGAGAAGCATAAACAGTTCTAGGGGAGAGTGGGCGCAACAACAGTATGTGCTTCCATCTACTTACAAAGGGGGTGATGTAGAGTTTGTTGTAACAAAGCAACAAGCATCATGTCTGGATTGGTCCCATTTTTGTTCACTACTTAATGGGAAAAGACAGCAATACAATAGCTTCAATTCAACATTTATTTAAAACAGTACCAATACAAGTAGCACAACATCTCAAAGCACACTGCACAATCATGTGGATGAAGGCCTATACTGACCTTTCATGAGACGGACAAGATAAAATACGAATCTGCCAACACGAATAGGAAATCCAATCTCATTTTGTGCAGTTGCACTGAAATCAAGCAAAGTGTTTCGCATAGTGAAGCAAAATGTCGCAATAGCAACAAGTTGAATAGATATCCCAGTTTAAACAGAGGCAAAAAAGGAATCAATTACTGGCTAATAAAGGATGATGAAACATGCAGCCACAAAAATGGTAATCCCGCCAATCCCTAACAAGTGTTGCAGTTTTGAAATAAGATCCAATAGTTAATTCTGAGAGTGGCATCAATTACTAGCTTATAAAGGGGGTGATGCTGAATTTGTTGTAACAAAGCAACAAGCATCATGTCTGGGTTGGTCCCATTTTTGTTCACTACTTAATGGGAAAAGACAGCAATACAATAGCTTCAATTCAACATTTATTTAAAACAGTACCAAAACAAGTAGCACAACATCTCAAAGCACACTGCACATCATGTGGTTGAGACCAAGATTTGAAACAACTCGCCACGAAGACTGGAAACAAATCTCGATCTCCTTTTGTGCAGTTCCACCAAAATTAAGCAAAGTCACCGGTGTGACATTCAAGTTGAACTGCACAAAACACTCTTAAAACATAAGTGTTTCGAGTAGCGAAGCAAAATGTCGCAATAGCAACAAGTTGAATCGATACCCCTGTTTTAACAGAGGCAAAAAAGGAAACAATTACTTGCCGATAAAGGAGGATGAAACAAACGGTGACAGAAAGAAGCATCTAACTTATCTTGGATGGAAAACAAAGTAGGACAGTAGCATTTCTAAAATGGTTGCATTGATTCATATTAACAGAGACATTTTCTTGAAACAATATTCGTTAAAAAATGTAATTTACTTTTAACAGTGGCATTGCTTCAATTTTCCGGCGGCATTCTTGGATTAACAACAGCAAAATAGCTGTATGGGACATGCCAGCATCATGTGTGTCCACACGTATAAATGGGTGATGCAGAGTATGTAGCCAAGCAACATATATGCACTGGTCCCATATTTGTTCTCTTTGAACCTTATTCCTATGTGAGGGAAGCAAATCTAGCCCTGCACAAACTACCCGATCCCCCAGTTTCTTTCCCTTTTCAACAAAGAGATCGGTTCCTTACAGATGTGTGTACTGGGTTACCCCCCTTTTCCCTTTTCGACTTACAAAGTGGCTGGATAGCCAATCTATACTACTTTCCGCCCCTCCTTTCCTCATTGAACCACGTCCTAGATTCTTACTCCAGCCCACCACTACATTCTTTCCTCTTTGAACCAAGACCTAGATTTGACTACAGATCGAAAAAGATCCACATGCAGCTAGAGCAACGACGGTTTCGAAGAAACTTATACCTTAGGGTCGTCGGAATGTGGCAAGGTGTGCGGCGGGAGGCCAGATCTGCCCACACTACGTACGACAGCGAGGAAGAAGGGGTCAGTGGCCCTCCCGCACTGGCACTGGGTGAAAGAGAACAACACAGCCGACAGTGGATTGCCTCCCTCGCCGAAGGCGATAGAGTGAACGCTGCACCTCCTCCCCTTCTCGGTGCGACGGGATACGGGCGCCTCATTCACCAGCTGTGAGGGGGAGAGAGAGAGATAAGAGGCCAACGCAGTCTTGTTTAGATCTGGTGAAGAGAGGGTGAGAGACTGTGAATATAGCAAACCCTAGCAAATGAACGCTGAGCCTCCAGCGTGTAACATATATGTAGTGCGGCGAGCGTGTGGAGAGTGCAAACCCTAAGTTGATGTCCACTCTGTTTGTGGTCTATTTTTTCCTAGTTTTTTTTGTTTCTTGTTGCTACATTATATACTTGTGGGAGCTTAGATGTGATATCCTTAAATAACATCTAGATGTGAATTAGACAAACTGATTTTCTAACGTACCAAGAAAGAAAACTCGATCAAAAACACGCCCCCGCTTCCAGGTCGCGAGAGTCGTCGCGCACACACACATAGACATAGACATGCATATCCATGTTTACGTAAAATTCCATTTCCATCTCCATCTCCAATCATATTTGTCCAATTGGCACATTATTTACGTTGTTAATTATATACGCAGCAATATTAACGTACATCATTTCTTGTTTGCGCACGTCTGGACCGCTGCCACGGCCGGTCCTGACCAACCCGAACCCTCTTCATCACCGGCGCGTGCCTCCCGTCCGAAACGGTCAGTGCCGCATTCATGCCTAGCCAGAGCGGACACGACCTCTCACTGGCGCCGGCATTGAAGCGGCGCGCCGGCCGAGAGAGCGTCGCCCGCGCCGCTTCCGGGTGCACGCGGCTGCTCCGCGTTCAAAGGTCGCAATAGCCGGCTACAACATGCATGTAAAAAGTTCTTGGGAGTCCGTGCTACAGCTAGCTGTCCTCCCCCAAATCGTCAATCTCTTCCAGTAGTGCTAGTACTCCATGGCGTGATCCATCGACAAGCAGGCGGGAAAGTTATCGTATACTCGGTTTGCGGTGAGTGGCATGCCGAGCGACCATGTGGGGTCGAGCCGTGGAGGAGGGTGAGACACGAACATGACGGACGTGATTTAAATGTTGGTTTTGCTCGATGGCGCGATCCAACAAAACAAAACGTTGGTTTCTTTCCGTTTCCATTTTTTCTCCGGAAAAACGGAAACTTTCACTCCATTTCATTCCTATTCCAAGGTTGCCCCGTTACAACATTCCATCAAATACAAAGGAAAACTAACACGCATGCTGATTCGTCTCAATGATTCACAGATCATAGCGAATATTTACTTCACAACTAAAGAAAAAAGTTTTGAGAGCGTGTACGAAAGAAAAACTACGGATGGGGTCACTACGACTTAAACCCTAAACCCTAAACATGATTTAAGTTCTTGGCCAGGTAGAACCTGTCGAAGGAAAGACGACTGGCACCC
>NW_024114653.1:0-20786 GCF_003073215.2 Triticum urartu | reverse complement strand
AATTATATATATAATTCTGGCCTCGCGAAGGAGAAAGCATTGCTCAAGCTTGGGGGAGGCTTAAATCAGTGTTATATTCATGCCCCAATCATGAGCTCTCAAGAGAAATGATTATTCAAAATTTATATGCTCGGCTTTCTGAAAACAATCAACCATGCTCGATACTTCTTGTGTTGGCTCTTTTATGATGAAGACTATTGAATTCAGATGGAATTTATTGATAGAATTAAACGCAACTCTGAAGATTGGGACCTCGACGAAAGGTAAGGAGTCAGGTATGACACCTAAGTTTGATTGTGTTAAATCTTTTATGGATACCAATTTTCCGTAAGTTTAGCACTAAATATGGACTTGACTCTGAGATAGTAGCTTCTTTCTGTGAATCTTTTGCTACTTATGTTGATCTCCCTAAGGAGAAGTGGTTTAAATATCATCCTCCCATAGAAGTAAAAGTAGCTGCACCTATTAAAGTTGAAGAAAAGACTGTCACTTATAATGATCCTATTGTTCCTACTTCTTATGTTGAGAAACCACCTTTCCCTGTTAGAATAAAGGATCATGCTAAAGCTTCAACTGTTGTTCGTAAAAGCAATATTAGAACTTATACACCTCCTGAGCAAGTTAAAGTAGAACCTAATATTGCTATTGTTAAAGATCTCTTGTCTGATAATATTGATGGGCATGTTATTCAGTTTGAAGGTGAAACTGCTAGAATTGCTAAACCTTGTGCTAAAGATAAACATAGACCTGTGGTAGGGCATGCCTGTTATATCTGTTAAAATAGGAGATCATTATTATCATGGCTTATGTGATATGGGTGCTAGTGCTAGTGCAATACCTATTGACTTATAGAAGGAAATTATGCATGACATTACACCTGTTGAGTTAGAAGAAATTGATGTTACTATTAAACTTGCTAATAGAGATACTATTTCACCAATGGGAATTGTTAGAGATGTTGAAGTATTGTGTGGGAAAACTAAATATCCTGCTGATTTTCTTGTTCTTGGTTCCCCACAAGATAGCTTTTGTCCCATTATATTTGGTAGACCCCTCTTAAATACTATCAATGCTACCCTAGATTGCACAAAAAATGTTGTTACTGTTGGCTTGGATGATATGGTTCATGAGTTTAATTTCTCTAAATTTAGTAAACAACAT
This sequence comes from Triticum urartu, assembly GCF_003073215.2. NCBI lineage: Eukaryota > Viridiplantae > Streptophyta > Magnoliopsida > Poales > Poaceae > Triticum > Triticum urartu. The sequence continues at coordinate 19,625 of NW_024114653.1, read as the reverse complement.
CGTAAGGAAGAATTACCTAGTAAGGATGAAATTATTGGTCTTGCTTCTATTGCCGTACCTCCTAGTGATCCTTTAGAACACTATTTGCTAGACCATGAGAATGATATGTTCATGAATGAAAGAAGGAAAATAGATGAAGTATTCTTTAAACAGGAACCTATTCTGCAACAATGCCTGTTGAAATTTTAGGGGATCCTCCTCCACCCAAGGGTGATCCCGTGTTTGAGCTTAAACCTTTGCCTGATAATCTTAAATATGCTTATCTTGATGAAAAGAAGATATATCCTGTTATTATTAGTGCTAACCTTTCAGAGCATGAAGAAGAAAGATTATTGAAAACTCTGAAGAAGCACGTGCTGCTATTGGATATACTCTTGATGATCTTAAGGGCATTAGTCCCACTCTATGTCAACATAAAATAAATTTGGAAGCAGATGCCAAACCAGTTCGTGATCCTCAACGACGTCTGAATCCTAAAATGAAAGAAGTGGTAAGAAAAGAAATACTCAAGCTCTGGAGGCAGGTATAATCTATCCCGTTGCTGATAGTCAGTGGGTAAGTCCTGTCCATTGTGTCCCTAAGAAGGGAGGTATTACTGTTGTTCCTAATGATAAAGATGAATTGATTCCACAAAGAATTATCACAGGTTATAGGATGGTAATTGATTTCCGCAAATTAAATAAAGCTACTAAGAAAGATCATTACCCCTTACCTTTTATTGATCAAATGCTAGAAAGATTATGCAACATACACACTATTGCTTTCTAGATGGTTATTCTGGTTTCTCTCAAATACCTGTGTCGGCTAGAGATCAATCAAAGACTACTTTTACATGCCCTTTTGGTACTTTTGCTCATAGACGTATGCCTTTTGGTTTATGTAATGCACCTGCTACCTTTCAAAGATGCATGATGGCTATATTCTCTGACTTTTGTGAAAAAGATTTGTGAGGTTTTCATGGACGACTTTTCCGTCTATGGTTCCACTTTTGATGATTGCTTGAGCAATCTTGATCGAGTTTTGCAGAGATGTGAAGAAACTAATTTTGTCTTGAATTGGGAAAAGTGCCACTTTATGGTTAATGAAGGTATTGTCTTGGGGCATAAAGTTTTTGAAAGAGGTATTGAAGTTGATAAAGCCACAGGTCGATGCTATTGAAAAGGATGCCATGTCCCAAGGACATCAAAGGTATAAGAAGTTTCCTTGGTCACGCCGGATTTTATAGGAGGTTCATGAACTTGGCTCAAAAATTTCTCGGCCTCTGACTAATTTATTGCAAAAATAGTATACCATTTGTCTTTGATGATGATTGTGTAGAAGCATTTGAAACACTTAAGAAAGCATTAGTCTCTGCACCTGTTGTTCAGCCACCTGATTGGAACTTACCCTTTGAAATTATGTGTGATGATAGTGATTATGCTGTAGGTGCTGTTCTAGGCAAAGAGTTGATCAGAAATTAAATGTTATCCATTATGCTAGTAAGACTCTAGACAATGCTCAAAGAAATTATGCTACTACTGAAAAAGAGCTTTTAGCAGTTGTATTTGCTTATTTGATAAGTTCAGACCTTATATTGTTGATTCTAAAGTAAGTAGTACAAACTATGATCATGCTGCTATTAAATATCTTATGGAAAAGAAAGATGCTAAACCTAGACTTATTAGATGGGTCTCTTGATACAAGAATTTGATTTGCATATTGTTGATAGAAAAGGGAGCTGAGGAACCCCATTGCAGACAACTTGGCTTAGGTTAGAACATATTGTCTTGATGACCCACTACCTATTGAATGATAGCTTTCCTGATGAACAATTAAATGCTATAAGTACTTCTCGTAGTACTCAACGGTATGGTAGCTGATTATGCTAATTATATTGTTGCTAAATTTATACCACCCTAGCTTCCTACCAACAAAAGAAAAATCATTCTATGATTTAAGACATTACTTTTGGATGACCCACATCTTTATAAAGAAGGAGTAGATGGTGTTATTACATGTTGTGTACCTGAGCATGAAAGGAACAGATCCTACGCAAGTTGCATTCCGAAGCTTATGGAGGACACCACGCTGGAGATGAAACTGCACATAAGGTATTGCAATCTGGTTTTTATTGGCCTACTCTCTTCAAGGATGCCCGTAAGTTTGTCTTGTCTTGTGATGAATGTCAAAGAATTGGTAATATTAGTAGACGTCATGAAATGCCTATGAATTATTCTCTTGTTATTGAAATGTTTGATGTTTGGGGCTTTGATTATATGGGACCTTTTCCTGCCTCTAATGGATACACACATATTCTAGTTGCTGTTGATTACGTTACTAAGTGGGTAGAAGCTATTCCAACTAGTAGTGCTAATCATAACACTTCTATTAAAATGCTTAAAGAAGTTATTTTCCTGAGGTTTGGAGTCCCTAGATATTTAATGACTAATGGTGGTTCACACTTTATTCATGGTGCTTTCTGTAAAATGCTTGCTAAATATGATGTTAATCATAGAATTGCATCTCCTTATCACCCACAGTCTAGTGGTCAAGTAGAGTTGAGCAATAGAGAGCTCAAATTAATTTTGCAAAAGACTGTTAATTAGGTCTAGAAAGAATTGGTCCAAGAAACTTGATGATGCATTATGGGCTTATAGAACTGCGTACAAAAATCCTATGGGTATGTCTCCGTATAAAATGGTTTATGGAAAAGCATATCACTTACCTCTCGAACTAGACCATAAGGCATATTGGGCTATTAAAGAGCTCAACTATGATTTAAAACTTGCCGGTGAGAAGAGGTTATTTGATATTAGCTCACTTGATGAATGGAGAACCCAAGCTTATGAAAATGCCAAGTTGTTTAAAGAAAAAGTTAAAAGATGGCATGACAAAAGGATACAAAAGCGTGAGTTTAATGTAGGTGATTATGTATTGCTATACAACTCTCGTTTAAGATTTTTTTCAGGAAAACTTCTCTCTAAATGGGAAGGCCCCTATGTTATCGAAGAGGTCTATCGTTCCGGTGCCATAAAGATCAACAACTTTGAACGCACAAATCCGAAGGTGGTAAATGGTCAAAGAATTAAACATTATATCTTAGGTAATCCCATAAATGTTGAAACCAGTATTATTGAAACCGTAACCCCGGAGGAATACATAAGGGACACTTTCCGGAACGTTTCAGACTCCGAAAAGGAATAGGTATGTGCTACGGTAAGTAAACCGACTCCAAAACAATTTTTAAGGCAATATTTATCCATCTTTGAATATTTAGAAAAATAGAAAAATAAGTAGCAGTCTGGGAATGACACGACGGCCCCACGAGGGTGGTGGGCGCGCCCCCCTACCTCGTGTGCCTTCCGGACTCCGTTTTCTTGCACGATGCGTATTTTGGTCGGTAAAAATTCATTATATATTCTCCCGAAGGTTTTGACTCCCGTATCACGCAATTATTCTCTGTTCTTGTTTCGAGCTATTTTTCTGACAGATCTAGATTATCATGACGTCCCAAGTGCTTCCAATGACAAGTTCTTCGAGAAGGTCATCAACCCTTACCTCGCCGAGGTGCTGCGACACCCTCAAGACATTGAGATGCGTGATGGGTTGTTGCACATCCGCGATATTGAGGGACCAAAGGGAACCAGAAGCGTGGAGACGAGGCTCGAAGCAATGGAGCAACAAGTTTTCAAGTGCCAGGGGATGGTGGAGCATGGAAGCAACGCTAGCCACACGATGCTCGCGGAGTTTACTAACAACTACAAGCCGGATGCCAAGAACACCGTGGAGGCCATCTTCAAGCTATATGAGAAGATCGAGCACCTCCAAGTCCACATCTATGACCTGCAAAACCAAAACTATGAGTATGAATATAGATTGAAAAGAATGAGTTTGGCTGTAGATTCGAGGATTTCGGAGACTCGATCATCCTTCTATGATGGTGAACCTATGCCTTGGAAGATGGATGACAAGCCCGCATCAAACAACACCTCACCTTCTTCACCAACCAAGGAGACATAATCACATGGGTATGGGCACTCCCCTTGGCAACTGCCAAGCTTGGGGGAGGTGCCCCGGTATCGTATCACAATCACAACTCCTATCTTTACCGTTTTCTTAGTTCGATCCTATTAGTAGTATCTTGATCTAGTAGAATAAAGTTTATATGATCTAGTTTTGAGTTTTGCTTTATGATCTCTCTATGTAATCGAGTCCATGAGCTATATATAATAAAGATTAGTGTTGAGTCAAGGGCTTGATATTTTGCCATGATCTTGGGGAATAAAAGAAAAGAGAAAAGAATAAAAAGAAACAAAAAGTTCATATTGATCTTATTGAGAGTAATGACTTCACATAGAAAGAGTATGATGATTAAAAGTTGTTGGGAGTTGGCAGACATAGCTTTGGTCATTGTTGCAATTAATAGGAAGTAATAAGGAAAGAGAGGTTTTCACATATAGATATATTATCATTGACATCTTTTATGATTGGGAGCACTCATTAAAATATGACATGCTAAAGAGTTGATGTGGACAAGGAAGACAACGTAATGAGTTATGTCTTTCTTATATCTGAGATAAAGTATGTTGTCATGGATCCTCTAACTTGTTGAGCTTGCCTTTCCCCCTCATGCTAGCCAAATTCTCAACACCAAGTAGAAATACTACTTGTGCTTCCAAACACCCTTAAACCAGTTTTTCCATGAGACTCCACCATATCTACCTATGGATTGAGTAAGATCCTTCAAGTAAGTTGTCATCGGTGCAAAGCAATAAAAATTGCTCTAAATATGTATGATTGATTGGTGTGGGAGAAATAAGCTTTATACGATCTTGTGATGTGAAAGTAATAAAAGCGACGGACTGCATAATAAAGGTTCATATCACAAGGGGCAATATAAAGTGACGTTCTTTCGCATTGAGATTTTATGCATTCAACCATAAAAGCACATGCAACCTCTTCTTCCCTCATGAAGGGCCTATTCCTTTATTATTATCTTCTACCTTATGCAAGAGTGTCATGGGATCTTCACCTTTTCTTTTCATTTTATCCTTTGGCAAGCTCAGCATGGTGGAAAGAACATGGATTATATATCTAATTGGATGTAGGGAGCATGAACCAATTATTTGACATACCCCTTGAGGTAAAAGTTGTGGCAAAACTATAAGCCCCTATCTTTCTCTGTGTCCGAATTAAAACTCCGTTAACCACAAGTATTGCGCTGAGTGTTAGCAATTATGGAGGACTAAATAGATAGTTGAGTATGTGGACTTGCTTTTTAGCTCATAGACTCTTTCCGATGTTATGATAAATTGCAATTGCTTCAATGACTGAGATTATAGTTTGTCGAAGCCCAATAAGGTTTATGATTTATACTTTTGCATTGTGAATAGATCATCACTTGAACATAAGTAATCATATGACAAAATTGGTATATATGGTGCTGTTATGAGAATAATCATGATGCCTTCATGTCGTATTTTATTTATCGACGCCCTCTAACCTCTAAACATGAGGACATATTTATTGTTATCGGCTTTTCGCTTGAGACAAGCGAGTCTAAGCTTGGGGGTTGATACGTCCATTTTGCATCATGCTTTTATATCGATATTTATTTGCATTATGGGAAATGTTATTTCACTTTTATGTCACAATACTTATGCTATCTCTCTTATTTTACAAGGTTTACATAAGGAGGAGAATGCGGCAGCTAGAATTCTGTGGAGAAGGAGCAAATATTCACTAGTAGAAAACGGAGCTTTAAAACCGGTTCGTAAGGGCCTATAGTGCCGGTTTCATAACCGGCACTAAAGGGTGGGCACTAAAGCCCCCCCCTTTAGTACCGGTTTGGCACGAAACGACGCTAAAGTGCCACCACATGGTGAGCTCGCGCCCTGGTATGGGGGACCTTTAGTACCGGTTGGTGTTACCAACTGGTACTAAAGGTTTTCTTTTGAATTTTTTTTTGAAAATTTTGGATTTTTTTCAAATTTTAATTTTTCAGAATTATTTGATGATTTAGTCTCTAATCACCTCTCTTAACTGCTCGAGTGTGGATCACTCATTCCAAATCGCCTAACTTTCCGGCCGGTCACCCATCCTCTCACTCCCCCAACCTAAGCACGCTTAACTTCGGAGTTCTATTCCCCCTACATTCCAAGTCTGCACTTGTTGTTTTCCTGACAAATGTAAGCTGTCAATCCTATTAACCCTGAGCAGTTTAGCTTGAGCATTAGGTCACACGTTTCACCGTTTGAGTTTGAAACTATTATTCTAAAAAACAGTAATTATTTAGTAACACTAATATTTCTTGAATAAATTTGACCATAGTTTGACCACAGTTTGACCATAGTTTGACCAGATTTGACCAAAATTCGAAAAATCGAAATAATTATTTAGTAACACTAATATTCTTGAATAATTATGTAGTAACATTAATACTTCTTGAATAAGTAGTTTGACCAGATTTAACCAAATTTTTTTTAAAAAACTGAAATTTGACCATATCCTTTTTCCTTTTGGAATTTGAGGATTCTAAAAAATTGCAAACAGGCCGTAGGCGGTCTCCATCGGATGCGGATTTTCGTGCTGAATTTTTTGATATATTATAATTTTTTTCCGACATCGTATGCAAAAGTTATAGCCGTTTTACATTTTCCCTACACTTTTTGCCAAACATGTCCAAATTTAAGTTTTCAAATTTTCCTAACTAGTAGATGTAGTAATATAACTACCTCACGAAGGATTTTATTTTTTGAAGTTCTTATCATTTTCTTTTAGTTTTTTCAAAACTGAAATGGCGATACACTGAGGGGGGGGGGGTAGAGATTGAAAATTGCCTTATAGTCCCGGTTTGTGTCTCCAACCGGGACTATAGGTCAGACCCCTTTAGTCCCGGTTCATGCCACGAACTGGTACTAAAGGTTAGCCCTTCAGTACCGGTTTGTGCCACGAACCGATACTAAAGGTGATCGTGGGGCCCCGGCCTGACGCCAGCCTGCCACCACCCCTTTAGTACCGGTTCATGGCACGAACCGGTACTAAAGGTTCAACACGAACCGACATTAATGCATAATCGTTCGAACCGGCATTAATGGTACCATTAGTACCGGATTGAAATCAAACCGGGACTAATGTGTCTCACATTAGGTCCTTTTTCTACTAGTGATTAGAGGCCTATTCTGCGCAACTCCAAAAGTCTTGAAACTCCACGAGAACTCTTAAAAGAAATAAAGAAAAATCCACGCCAAAGAAGATGAAGGCCAGGGGGCCCACACCCTGCTCACGAGGGGGGCGCCCCCCCTACCTCGTGGGCCCCCTGGTGGCTCTCCGATGCCCATCTTCTCCTATATGAGGTCTTTCGATGAGAAAAAAAATAAAAGAACTTTTCGGGACGACTCCGCCGCCACGAGGCGGAACCTTGGCGGAACCAATCTAGAGCTCCGGCAGAGCTGTTCTGCCGGGGATACTTCCCTCCGGGAGGGGGAAATCATCACCATCGTCATCACCAACGCTCCTCTCATCGGGAGAGGGCAATCTCCATCAACATCTTCACCAGCACCATCTCATCTCCAAACCCTAGTTCATCTCTTGTATCCAATTCTTGTCTCAAAGTCCGGGATTGGTGCTAGTAGGTTGCTAGTAGTGTTGATTACTCCTTGTAGTTGATGCTAGTTGGTTTATTTGGTGGAAGATCATATGTTCAGATCCTATATGCATATTATTACCCCTCTGATTATGAACATGAATATGCTTTGTGAGTAATTACGTTTGTTCCTGAGGACAAGGGAGAAGTCTTGCTATTAGTAGTTATGTGAATTTGGTATTCGTTTGATATTTTGATAAGATGTATGTTGTCTAGCCTCTAGTGGTGTTATGTGAACGTCGACTACATAACACTTCACCATTATTTGGGCCTAGAGGAAGGCATTGGGAAGTAATAAGTAGATGATGGGTTGCTAGAGTGACAGAAGCTTAAACCCTAGTTTATGCGTTGCTTCGTAAGGGGCTGATTTGGATCCATATGTTTCATGCTATGGTTAGGTTTACCTTAATACTTTTGTTGTAGTTGCGGATGCTTGCAATAGAGGTTAATCATAAGTGGGATGCTTGTTCAAGTAAGAACAGCACCCAAGCACCGGTCCACCCACATATCAAATTATCAAAGTATCGAACGCGAATCATATGAACGTGATGAAAACTAGCTTGACGATATTCCCATGTGTCCTCGGGAGCGCTTTTCCTTATATAAGAGTTTGTTCCGGCTTGTCCTTTGCTACAAAAAGGATCGGGCCACCTTGCTGCACTTTATTTACTTTTGTTACTTGTTGCTCGTTACAATTTATCTTATCACAAAACTATCTGTTACCACTTATTTCAGTACTTGCAGAGAATACCTTGCTGAAAACTGCTTATCATTTCCTTCTGCTCCTCATTGGGTTCGACACTCTTACTTATCGAAAGGACTACGATAGATCCCCTATACTTGTGGGTCATCAGGGTCCACATGGGTGCATGGGTGTGGGGGTCGTCTCCTCATTGTATAGGTTATCTTGTTTTTAAGATCTACCAACCACTCCGATCAATGGCTCTCGTGCATCCAAAATGTGTTGATGCCAAATTTGAAGATAGATCTACCAACCACCCGAAATTTCTTATATATGGTTCTTTTATTGCTAAATGGTACTAAAAGTGGTGTAGTTTATGCACTAAACTTCATGTCAATTTGTATAAAACTAGCCTCTTACGCTTAATCCAGCAGACACATTTTTTGTCGTTCAATTTGCTCAACACCAATTGCTTGATTCCTGGAGTCCAATTACCATAGGCTGTAATATTATTGACTTGTTATCATCCCTATTTGAAATATATTATTTGGTTGCTTATTTTCAACATAATATTTTCTGCAAGTAAAGGATAACAACACCATGCCTTGTTTACGAAGATGTCATACTAAATAATCTTCATTTTCTGTCATTCATGTCTGTATTGTCAATATGATGGAAAAATAATATTTTCACATGAACATTTTAGCTATTACTCCTAACTCTTAATTTCTTGAGTAACAGAAGCAGAGGCAGAAGAATGCCTTCTGGACTCAAAAGCCAACTAGATCTCAGCCGTTTGAAAAATATTGTTGTGGTTTTGGTTTGCAATATTAATTTTTGAACACCGAAGCTGAGTTGCTAGGTTGCATTAGTTTAGGCATGTATATGACATTTTTTGATCTATATAAAATATTCTGCTATTTATGTGGGACCAGGTAGCTGCTCTGGCTCGTCAGATGGAGCAGGCGACGCCTCCTGTGCCCGAGCCTGTGGTCGTCGGCGATGTCAACAAAGAAGAGGTTAGTCATCTATCTCCTTTATTTTTTTAAAAAATCCTAGGTGTGCTCTGGTCAATCCTAGGTGTCAACCTAGATTCGTTAGATCTGTTAGGTTTCAGGGCGGATCCACATGGGTGCATGGGTGTGGGGGTCGGCTCCTCATTGTATAGGTTATCTTTGTTTAAGATCTACCAACCACTCGGATCTCATGGTTCTCGTGCATCCAAAATGTCTTGATGCCAAAATTTGATAGCAGCAGCACCGGTACAGACGTACAGTACTGCACCTGAATTTTTTTGGCCGAAAATTCTTATATATGGTACTTGACCGACATGAAACTGTCCTTGCACAACCGTTTATGTGGGCCCTGGTAGCTGCTCTGGCTCCTCAGACGGAGCAGGTGTCTCCTCTGCCGTAGGTGACGCCTCCGGTGCCCGAGCCTGTGGTCGCCGGCGACGTCAACAAAGACGCTTTCAAGTGCTTAGCTATGATTGGAGTTCAGATCTAACGCCAAATCCTAGGTATGTGCTATTCAGTCCTTTTCTTACTTTTGGGGAAGGCCAGGGTTTATTTTTATCTTTGATCGACGGACCCCATATCAATATTCTGTAGATGTGTTAGGTAACTAGCTAGGTTACATGTGTTGAGCCCTGTTGAAAGTGCTTGTGATCGACTAGAGGGGGGTGAATAGGCGATTTTTATGAAAGTCTTCAAAACATGAAGTTTTGAAGACAAACGATAGAAATAAACCTATTACCATGCAGCGGAAGGTAGACTACACTAGGCAAACCATAGTCAAGTATTCAATGAAGTGAAAGCACAATGACTAATAGCAGCTAGGCAGTAAAGATCAGGTAGGAAGATATTGTGAAGCCAATCAGAACAAGCAGTCACTCAGTGAAGACAAAAGATAATGCAATCATACAATGACTTCACAAGGACCAACAGTAAGTAAAGGGAAGGGAAGGATGAAACCAGTGACTCGTTGAAGACAATGATTTGTTGGACCAGTTCCAGTTGCTGTGACAACTGTACGTCTGGTTAGGGAGGCTGAGATTCAACTCAGAAGACCTCGTCTTCACCTTATTCCCCTTGAGCTAAGGACACCCAGTCCTCGCCCAATCACTCTGGTAAGTCTTCAAGGTAGACTTCCAAACCTTCACAGACTTGTTCACCGGCGATCCACAATGACTCTTGGATGCTCAGAACGCGATGCCTAACCGGCTGGAGGATTCACAGTCCTCAAGTGTAATAAGTCTTCAGATCACACAGACAGGAAGACTTAAGTGATGCCTAACACTCTTTGGCTCTGGTGTTTAGGGCTTTATCCTCGCAAGGAATTCTCTCTCAAAGGCTTCGAGGTGGGTTGCTCTCAAACGACAAAAGCCGTACTCTAACTCTGAGCAGCCAACCGTTTATGGTTGTAGGGGGTGGGCTATTTATAGCCACTAGGCAACCCGACCTGATTTGTCCGAAATGACCCTTGGTCACTAAGGAACTGACACGTGTTCCAACGGTCAGATTTCAAACACACACGACAACTTTACTTGGGCTACAAGCAAAGCTGACTTATCCAACTCTGGACAAGATTTGCTCTCATAGTCTTCACTCGAAGACATAGGATTTTGGTTAAGCATCACTTCAGTCATTCTGACTGGTTCTCTTGGACCCCACTTAACAGTACGGTGGTTCCTATGACTCAACAAAGAAAACACAGAACGACGAAACTGCTAAGTCTTCGCGCTCCATAGTCTTCACGCGATGTCTTCTCTTGTCATAGTCTTCAATGTGAATGTCTTCACATACCACCTTTGACTTCAATGTCTTCATACATTTTTAGGGGTCATCTCTGGTAGGAAAACCGAATCAATGAGGGACTTCTACCTGTGTTATCCTGCAATTCTCACAAACACATTAGTCCCTCAACTAGGTTTGTCGTCAATACTCCAAAACCAACTAGGGGTGGCACTAGATGCACTTACAATCTCCCCCTTTTTGGTGATTGATGACAAACTAGTTGAAGTTTTCAACGGGGAATAAAATATGTGAAATTGTAAAGGATAGGTTGTTTCTTCATAAGTGGCAAAGGCTCCCCCTGAAGATGTGCATATAAGTAATTTGCTTTTGGTATGCAAATGCACATGGCAGGTTGTACTTGTGGAGATCCTCTTCAACTTATGATGACAATTCATCATGCATGAAAAGTATGTGAAGATAATGACATGCATAATGAAAAATGGACGTCTGCAAAATGATCTAAGTGCGGAATTTATCGTCGCACATGCGGAATTTATCATCGCATCACAGAATAGCAAATAAGTAGCAGACGACCATCGAGTTTAAGTGTTACAACTCAAAGAACCAAATGTATCAAACGAGAGTTGTAAACACTAGGCAAAATATAAAGCTACCGCCCATATGGACCCGCTTGAAGACTATCAAACTCATATGCTTCTCCCCCTTTTGTCAGTAAGGACCAAAAAGGTTTGAAGACATAGAGCATCTACTCGTTCCCATGAGGAGTAGGTGAAGCAGCAGGGTCGTCGGTGTTGTTAGGCGGTGCAGACGAACTCGGGGCAGTGTCGATGCATGCAGAAGTAGGGGGCGGTGAAGTAGCATCGTCTTCATCATCGATCACTCTGGCATTCACAGTTGCAGCAGAGGAGGAGAACTCAGAGTCTTCAAGAGACGGAGTTCGTCGCAGCACAGTCCTTCTTGGAGGTGTTGAGTCAAACTTGAAGCGTTCAGAGAAGCCATCCTCTTGAAGATCATCTTCAGAACACATAAGCGTCAGCCCTTTCCATGTACGCCGACAGTTTCATGGGCAACAAAGGCATTCTTGGTGGCAAGGTTGCGAATCCTGTTTACGTCCACCAAGAGGCTTTGCATTTGGCGCTTCAGCCAGTCATGTGCTTATCCTGTTTCTGATGAAGGGCAACCAGAAGCTCTCGGTCATTGAGAACACGAGATCGCTTCTTGGGCCGTTGGGCAATGGTGCTTTCAGTGGCTTCAGTGAGGGCACGATGAGGTGCACGTGTAGTACCAGCCAGAGGATAAACACGAGTGACTGCTTGAACTCCTTCAATGTTTTGAGAGAAGCTTTGATTCTCAGCATTTTGAAGACTAAGGGGCTCCTTGGCAGGCTCTGGATAGATGGCTTCAACTGACATATCGACGTCAGGCAGAAAGATCCGATGATTGCGAGCAGAGGGCTGATAGGTGACAGCTGAGTGTAGTTTGATCAGCCGCATAATCCATGGAGCGTAAAACTTCAAGCCAAAAATGTCAGATCCTGATGCAGCAAGTTGGCGAATAAAGAAGTCTTGTGCATTGAAGCTTTTGCCATGAAGAATATGAAAGACCAACGTCTTCATTGCGCCTTCTAGCTTGGCATGTGGAGAATGTCCTTTGATGGGCCAGAGAGTTCGCCTTATGATGTGATAGATAGTACGTGGCAGATACTCAAGGTCTTCAACAAAGAACTCCTTAGGATATTCAGCATCTGGAGGCAAAGGCTTCATCATGCTAAGCATCTGACTCATATTGGGCTCAGGCTTGTGGAAGATGCTTTCCATAGCAGCACTGTGAAGCTGACAACCAGGTTCATACAGATCTCCTGGAGTGGGCAGGCCAGTAAGCTCAATGATATCAAAGGCTTTGGCTTCATGATGAACATTGCCTGTCATCCACTCAAGGACCCAAGTCTTCGGATCCCTGTTGTAGCCACGGATATGAAGAGTGGCATAGAATTGGAGCAGCAATTCTTCATTCCAGTGCTCCTTATCAGTGACGAACTGCAGCAAGCCAGACTCTCTGAAGCAATCCAGAGCTTCTTCCAAACAGGCAGTCCAGTTATGGCTTCAGTGTCAAGACGCATATGTGGGAAAATGCGACCTTGATTGTACAGAATGCATGAGTAATAACTGCGCTGCTGATAGCTCCAGAACCGATCAGAAGATATTCTTGCCTTGGTGTAGGGGTTCTTGGCGCTATCAAAGAAGGTGTTGTGTGCCTTGAAGCCATTGATATTAAAGATCCGGGTGCAGATGCAGTACCTGGAAACCTGGGCAACCTTGGCATTGGCTTCTGAACCTGAGGCCTGTGCTCAACGTGATAGTCAAACTGAGGACCAGCAGCAGGCGGAGGAGTCAGAAAGGCCATTTGACAGTGATAAGTTGGCCATAGTTGAATGCTTGCTCGATAGTGTGTGGCCTTGGTGGCGGAACAGGAGCAGTGGCATCAACAGAGGCGTCAGGCTGCACATCTGTTGCAGGTGCATCATTGGCTTCATTGGCCTCTGGCACATTGGTTGGTGCAGGCTCCACATTTGCTTCAGCCATGACTACGTCATTGGCTTCATTTGTGTTGGTGGTGGCAGCCTCAAGATTCTCAACCTCCACTTGATGAGCTGGAGGGTCGGGCACAGACACGTTCACTTCAGGAACAGCTTCTTCAGAGTTTGGGGGTGTAGGGACACGATCTTCTTCTTGTTTGTCATCGGCTGATGCAGCCGGATTGTCTTCAGCACCTTTGGCTTCAGACTCAGAGACAGTCACAGTAGGAGTGGCATCTGGAAACACTTGGACGTGCAACAGATTGGTGGTGCACTTCTCCTTCTGGAACGCTCGGAAGAGGGACTTGAGACCTTGGTCCTTTGCGAAGCCTGCGTACGCTGGCGACGCCTGTGGAGATGGAGTTGGCTGGGCCTCAAAGTCATCCTCTTCTTGCACTGATGGGGTTGCTTGGGGAGAGCTTGGAGTGTCTTGTCTCTGTGGGTGATCAGCCCACGATGCATCCTGAGCAGTTGGCGTCAGAGGACGACCAATGCTGATGAGTTCGCTGTGCGTAAGCACAGGCGATGATACCAGTTGGTGCTCGATCTGAGGAAGGACTTCATCATCTTCAACATTGTCATGGTGACCAATGTCTTCAGCACGGTGGGGTCAACTGCTGGAATGTCTTCAGCTTCAGGAGCCTCTGTGGAAGCAGGCTCATGAACAATCAGTTGGCGCTCGTGGTGTTCAGATGCAGGGCGAACCATTGAGATAGGTTCAACAACTAAGGGCTCTGTGGGAGCAGCCCGATCCTTCTTGGTTTTGCGCTTCTTCTTAGAGGGAGCGACATCAGAAGCTTCAGGATTTTTCCTTTTTCTGGTTTCAGCCTCGGCAGTCCTCGTCTTCTTCAGTTCTGAAGCGGTTGACCTGACCTTTGGCTTCGAGCCAGTCATGCTGCTTGGGAAGACTATGCGAGGTTCTTCCTGCCTTGAAGTGGCAGATTGGTCAGTTGAGGGCTTCTTCTTCTTTGTAGCCATTCTTGGGTCGATGCCAGGACGACCAAGAGCCTTGCGCTTCTCAGCCTCATTGTAGGCTTGCACACACTTGTCAGCCAGGCTCTTCATGCGCTCACGAGAACCTTGAGCTTCTTCACGCTTCTTGAGAAAGGCTTCCTTGAGCTCGTGCAGCATAATCTTGAAGTTTTTCACATCTTGCACGCTGAGCTTGGCCATGTGCTTCTTGAACTGAGCTTTCTCATAGTCGATCTTTTGCTTCAGTTCAACGATGCACTGAGCTAGAGCTAGCTCAGAAGCAATGGCGCCAGTGAAGGCGACACTGAGGCCAATTGGAAGTTGCAGATCTTCAAAGCTGAGGTTGGGCGTGTCAAACCACTCATCAATGAAGTTATGGATGATTGCCACATCAAAGAGAGGCAAATCATTGAAGATCTCTGCTTCTTCCTTGCTCTTGATCAGTTGCTCAAGAGCGTCATCTGCAAGATCTTCATCTGGACAGATCAATGGCGTCATTGCGCAGAATAGCAGCAGCAGTCAGTGCCTGATCAGTATTCTTTCTCATCTCAGTCTTCTTGGAGATACGTGATAGATCTTCAGACTGCACACTGTCTTCAGGAGGTGCAGTAGCCAGTGGCTTCGCCCGTAAGATTTTTGGTGCTGAGGCAGACTTTGAAGCTTTAGGCTTCTTCAGTTTCTTTGGCTTCGGCGGTGCAGGCGCTTCATCAGATTCAGCGTCATCTGCAGGCTCATCCACGGCTGTCCCTTGAACCATGATATGAGTGATGAGACCTTCCAGGTTGTAGAAGGGCCCAACAAGATTGGGTTCAGCTTCGCGGGTGCCATCGGCACGGGGAGCAGAAGGACCAGGGTTGAAGTCTAGTCCCAATGACTTCTTGTTTTTCTAGCCGAATTCTTGGCAAACTGGAAGTTGCGCTTGAACAGATTGTCGTCACGACACCATAGCAATGACGATGGGTCTGCATCCGCAGGCTGTGGTCCATGGACCATGCAGGGATAGAAGCCTTGTTCAATGGCTTCATCTCTGGACCTGGGTTGAAGATTTCTGTATAGGATGTCTCCCCATGGTCGCTTGATGGCATTCTTCTCAGCATATTCCTGGGTCACAAACCTTGTACTTGAACCATTGCTCGGCCCAGTATCTTCGAATCCATTGGATTCGTGTCTTGCGCTGATTGTAATCCTCTTCTGGATCTGTCTTGTACAGCTCTGAGAGGTCATCAGGCAGATCTCTTGATGTTCCCCCTCGACGCTGTCTGCCACCCTTCCTTGCTGATTTCTCTGTAGCCATGAACCTTCAAACTGAATGGCTTCAACACGTTCAAAGGTTTCAAAGGCTTCGCTTGCTGGTCAAACAGGAACTGGCTTCGGGAGAATTTATATGATGCTGTAAGAATTCTGCAAATGAATGCAGACTATGAGAACCAAGGGATTCTCCCACGGACATGTACCTGTGACAGCATTAAGGTGCGAGGGAAGGGGAAGAGGTCATATGCATTCTCAGAAGATTTTGAAGATAAATCAGTTTAGAAGACATTGACCTCATAGTGCGAAGACATTCACTCATAGATAGAGAGTTGGTTCCAGATTTGTACGAATCCACGAATAAGTACAAGTGAGGAATCTAACTACTTTGTGAAGCATAAGTGAACATACTAGGCATATTATGAGATGCAGTATGAAATAGATCCAACTTGTGTGAACAGAAACTGCTTGTGGTAGAAAGTGATGAATCTATAGGATCAAAGGGGCCGTAAAAAGGAAGTTTTATTTACCACACAAAGAACTGCTAGACGGAGTGGGAGAGGAGGCCGAGCAGTTCGATCGTCCGTGCCCTAACTTGGCGACGGAGGACACCTACGGCGACGGCGGAGAAGACGATGTCCGCGGCCGGCGTGAAGACGGCGTCGGTGAGGTCGCGGCAGCTAAGCGCTTCGTCGCCGGCGTCGTCGAGGGCTAGCGGTGGCGCTAGGGTTTGTGCGAGAGTGGAAGAAAGGATAATGACTGTGGTGAGGCATGTATTTATAGAGACAGGGACGGCACAGTGTTATTACACAGGTGCCCCTGGCGATTCACATCTGAAGGACACGTGGCCATCATGCAACATATCGGAGGTTGTTCCACGTTCCCACGCACGCCTGGATTGTCGGGTGGTCGTTCCCACTTCTCCGGGTTTCAGGTGAAGGAATTAGCATTGAAAACGGACTTAATGTTTGTCTCTGTATCTTCTGCTGACAAGGACGCAGAGAAGACATTCGACAGTTTCAATAGAATGCATATGATTTGGAGAGATAGAGTTTGAGATAGAAAGCATAGAGAGGTTAGGGTCCGATCACATTCACTTAGTTCAAAAGATTCAACAAGAAGACATAGCTATAAGTGAATGCTGTAGAGGACAGAACACTAGTATATATATATATGAGAAAGACAATCAAATCAACATAGTGAAGATAATCATGAAGACAAGTTGAGATTGAAGCCAAACCAAATGTGAAGACATACCAAACGTAACGCCATGAGTGAAACACTTCAAACAGAAAAATTTGGTGGTGGCGTTACCCACCGTATAGGAAGTATTAGACCCAGACACGGCGCACAATTATCGTGGCGCTCCGAAGTCAAATTCCACATTAATGTATTCACACTTAGAATGTAAGTCTTCATTGATTGAAGATATACTTTACTTCGTGTGTTGCACATCTAAGTCATCAATATGCATAAGTGTTAGGATGTGTGCCTGATCACAGGACATTTGAGGATTCCAAGATATTTAGCTCACACCGTAACTTGCAAAACCTCTTCTCATCCAAGGGCTTGGTGAAGATATCTACCAATTGCTCTTCAGTGTTGACGTGTATGATATCAATATCTTCCTTCACAACATGATCTCTGAGAAAGTGATGACGAATTTCAATGTGCTTTGTCTTCGAGTGCTGAACTGGGTTGTTGGCAATCTTGATGGCGCTTTCATTGTCGCAGTAGAGTGGCACTTGCTTCAGATGAATGCCATAGTCTTTGAGTGTTTGCTTCATCCACAGAAGCTGAGCGCAGCAAGATCCAGCAGCAATGTATTCAGATTCAGCAGTGGAGAGAGATACACAGTTCTGCTTCTTTGAAGACCAACATACAAGTGATCGTCCCAGAAAATGACATGTGCCTTGATGTAGACTTGCGATCCACCTTGTCACCAGCATAATCAGCATCGAGAATCCAACTAGATCAAACTCTGAGCCCTTTGGATACCATAATCCTAATGTTGGGGTGTGAGCCAAATATCGAAGAATTCGCTTCACAGCTAAGTGATGCGATTCCTTTGGTGCCGCTTGGAATCGAGCAACATGCAAACACTAAGCATAATATCTGGCCTAGATGCACATAGATAAATAAAGAACCAATCATGGAGCGGTATACCTTTTGATCGAACTCTTTACCATTGTCGTCGGGACCCAGATGATGTTTGGCTGGCATTGGCGTCGTGAAGCCTTTGCAGATGCATCCAAATTTCTTCAGGCAATCTTTGAGGTACTTCTCTTGAGATATAAAGATGCGTTGCGTTGCTGACGTATTTGAAGACCAAGGAAGAACTTCAGCTCATCCCCATCGGGACATCTGATATTGCTCTTGCATCATATATCCAAACTCGTCCAGTGTATTTCTGATTGGTGCAGCCGAAGATAATGTCATCCACATATATTTGGCACACAAACAGTTCACCATCATATGTCTTCGTGAAGAGAGTGGGGTCGAGGGAACCAGTTTGAAGCCTTTGCTCTTCAGGAAGTCTTTGAGTGTGTCATACCAAGCCTAGGGGCTTGTTTGAGGCCATACAGTGCCTTGTTGAGCTTGTACACCATGTCCAGGATGTTTTGGATCTTCAAAGCCAGGCGGTTGTGCAACATACACTTCTTCTTCAATCTTGCCATTGAGAAAAGCGCTCTTCACATCCATTTGATACAGAAGAATGTTATGATGATTTGCATAGGCCAGCAGTATGCGTATGGCTTCAAGTCTAGCCACAGGAGCAAATGTTTCATCGAAGTCAATCCCTTCAACTTGAGTGTACCTTGAGCAACGAGACGAGCTTTGTTTCTGACAACTTGACCATGCTCATCTTGCTTGTTGCGATATATCCATTTGGTGCCTATTATATTGTGCTTGCGAGGATCAGGACGCTTAACCAGTTCCCATACATTATTCAGCTCAAACTGTTGAAGCTCTTCTTGCATAGCTTGAATCCATTCAGGTTCCATGAAGGCTTCTTCAACTTTCTTGGGTTCAGATATTGAGACGAATGCGAAGTGCCCACAGAAATTTGCTAGCTGTGTTGCCCTTGAACGAGTGAGTGGACCTGGTGCATTGATGCTATCAATTATTCTCTCAATCTGTACTTCATTTGCAACACGAGTGTATGACGAAGATTTGCTCTTGCTGAATCATTGTCATCGTTAGAGAGGATTGTCTTCAGGCTGAGCATTGGTCTTCAGTTTGATCAGGTGCAGAATGATAGTTCCTCTTCTAGGCTGAGCTTCTAGGTATGATTCTCCAGTTCCATAAGTTTGAATTGGATTCACTGGATGGAACTTCATCTAGCACATTTGGCAAGGTGCTCCTCTTTGTGACCGTTAGTCTCATCGAACGCACATCACTGTTCAACCACTTTATAGTGAAAGAGGTTGAAGACTCTGTAGGAGTGCGAATCCTTTCCATATCCAAGCATAAAACCTTCATGTGCTTTCGGTGCAAATTTTGAAGTGTGATGTGGATCCTTGATCCAGCACCTGGCACCAAATACTCTGAAGTAACTGACATTTGGCTTCTTGCCAGTAAGGAGTTCATAGGATGTCTTGTTCAGAAGCTTGTGAAGATAAACACGGTTGATGATATGGCATGCAGTATCAATGGCTTCAGGCCAGAACTTTCTTGGATTCTTGTATTCATCAAGCATCGTCCGGGCCATCTCAATAAGTGTTCTGTTCTTGCATTCCACAACGCCATTCTGCTGCGGCGTGTATG